>NC_053028.1:603019685-603128269 GCF_003073215.2 Triticum urartu
CTGCATCATTCTATAACCTGGGGTAATGGGGGAAACGCGGTGTTGCAACATCATCCCTGCTCCATGTTTGAGTGGATGTAAATGAATCTTCTTCTTTTTTACGAAAATGATGCCACTAGTGCAGAACCGGGCAATAGCACCGGTTCGTAAGGCCCTTTAGTGCCGGTTCGGTAACCGGCACTAAATTGTGGGCACTAAAGGTCCCCCCCCCCTTTAGTACCGGTTCAGCACGAACCGATGCTAAATTGTGGGCGCGTAGAACATTAGTATCGGTTGGTAACACCAACCGGTACTAAATGTTTGGGTGTGTTTTGGTTTTATTTTTTATTTTCACTTTAATTTTGTGTTTTTAATTTAATTTAGTGATTGTTTTACATTATAATGATTTTTTAAATCATTAGGTGAATGTACCGCAGATTAGTTTGACTGGATGCATGTGGATCCTAGCTAAGTCATCAAGTATATGTCATATCCATATTATATATACTTGATCACCTAATTAAGTGATCGAGGTAATGTGGATATGGCATATACTTGATTACTTAGCTAGAATCCATCCAGTTGAAACTAATATGCAGTTTCTTTCATAAATGATATAATAACTCATCATCATCATCATATTAATATCAAAACTCTTGCATCATATATATCATCACCAACAACAGTTTTCATAGCTAGCTAAAAATCATCATATAATAGTCGTCTCATTATCACTACTTAATCATCATATAGTCATTACCGCTATCTAATCACCACCAACACTAGTTTAAAGAAGAAACATTCACTTGTACCAGAAGCAAAGATATCATCGAGTTCAACATGGTAATGATATTATAAGCGTTCATAACACCACAAAAGCAAATCACTCTTTGAGATTAAGTTCAGGACGAAGAACACGGACATGAGAGGACAAGTACTAAGAGCATGAACTAGCTAATTAATCACTCCTGCTGCTCTCTCTCAGGTAAAATAGTATAGAACATGTATAGCTTTGCTGATTCATCATATTGGAGCATGCAGATGAACCTGTCTCCTAATCGTGGGTTGCGCTTCTGATTGCTGCCCCCTAGTACTTCTCTGTGATCGTTCACAATTTTGCTCCAATATTTTACTATTAAGCATTCCTCGCTATTAGAAATCCTGAATGCACTAAAGTGCATTATAGGATATCTTGGCCGTAAGCTAACAATATTCATGATACCTTTAGTCTCGATCCAATCAGGCACAACATTCATCAGGAGTCCTTGTTGAAGAACATCGTATAGTAACATACTTAGCAATAAAGTTTAGCTTAAAAAATAATGTATGCAAAAGATGCACTAAGGAGAAATAGTAGAAATCTTACCATCTTTCCTAAATATATGTGATCGTAGTTCAGTACGAACACTATTGGTCGCACGTTTTGAGTACTAACATTTCTAAGTGCAGGAAAAAAAATTGTCTTGACAACATCAAGATCCTCAAACCATGAAACATAATGACTTGTCTCCTCGGAGTTTAGTTCAACCCCGGGACAGTGGACGGTCCTGTCTACTAAGCGCCGGACATGTTTGCTTGATTGGAAGTAAGCTGTCAATATAAATTGAGATCTATTAATTATTCAACTGGTTCAAATACCAAGCCCCGGGACAGTGGAAGCATGCAGATGATACCATGCTAAATTTCAACATTTTCACAGTTCATTTTGTAGAGATTTTCAATTTCACGGTCATTTAGCTCTTTAAACAATTCGGTAAATGATTGAAAAACAACAAATGATGTCAGAACATGTTGGAAGTTGATGACGTCGCTTTGAATGTTGCATACGGAACACAAGAAGTTCGGAGTTCAAATAAGTTATTAAAAATAAAAAAGAGGTGCAATGCTGGTTAATTTGCTTCAAGCCTTTTGGAATAGTGTAGACTGCACTGCACATAGCTCAGTGCAATCTATGCTATTCCGAAAGGCTTGAAGCTAATCAACGTGCAGGTGAGCATTGCGCCTCTTCGTCATTGTCTCTCACTCACGACTTATAAACCGCTCATACTGTCTCTCTCTTGGCGGGGTGGGACTAAAAATCAGCTTACTAAGAAACTCTAGTACCGGTTCATGCCATGAACCGGTACTAAAGGTCGTCGTGGGGGCCCCAGCCTGACCACTGGCCTCATTAGTACTGGTTCATGGCATGAACCGGTACTAAAGGTTGCCCACGAACCGGTACTAATGATGCCCGCCCGCCTAGCCGTTGAAACCGGCACTAATGGTCACATTAGTGTCGGCTCAAATTCAACCCGGCATTAATGTGCTTCACATTTGACCCTTTTTTTACTAGTGTGCAAATCTACTACTCGGAATGAGTATTAAAGTTTACTGAAAGTACAAAGCACATCAAGCACCCGAGTTTGCCAGCAAGGAAATTAAAGTTGTATAATTAACAACAGCTCCCTCTGTTCACAAATATAAGATATTTTGGATATTTCAATATGAATTATATACGGGCTGAAATGAATGAACAAATACATTAAAACCTGTTTATATACATCCAATTCAAAAAAGTTAGAACATCTTATATTTGTGAACGGATGGAATACTAATTATAAATTATTTTCTCTCTTATGTGCACGAGACAAAATATCATTGTTATCCTGTTATTTATTTTGACACGGCTCTTTCTTTCCCCTCTTGCAAGGCGACTAGGGTGAAGCCTTTCTCCCCTCAATTTCCTTCAGCGAGCCTATGTATTGCATCCTTTCTGTCTACCGCCGGTGGTGAACCTAGTTTTTTGGTCTTGGGGGCATCATAGTACAAATTTTGTCAAAAAATTACACAACTAATATTAAATTTTGGTCTAAGCATTGTCATAATCTCAGTAAACAATCTAAAATTGCATTAAATCGTCATGTATTAGGTTTCTTATGGTGAAACCGCCCATCAAAGTTCAAGTCCTAGACTTGGCACCGGGCGACTATGAGGTGTCTATGATGACTTCGTCAATCTCAAGATGTGATTCCGGCTCAAAGTATCTCAGAGGTGCTCATATGGATAGGGTATGCGCGCGTGCATTCATATGATGAGTGTATGTGTGTGTATATAGGGCTTCTGCGATTGGACCGTGTTAAAAAGGAGACTGGGTTTTCGTTTCTGCCCAAACGTCTCAAAATATTTCAAACTACATTTTTCTAGGTAACTATGGCATTCTGAAAAAACTTTTTTTAGGGGATTTCTAAAAAATAATACCAATTGGGAGGGTCCTCCCTGGAAACTAAAAAGATACTGCAACTTCTTCCATATGAAAACTGAGAAAGACAGGCCTAACCAGGCGTGGCCCAAACGGAAACCAAAACGAGGCGGTTGATGGAACCACGGGGGAGGCCTGCTTGCGTTTACATCAGGCGCGGAGGCGGTTAATCAACCCGGCCTCCGAACCACACCTTCCCTCCCCCCACAAGCGGCCGTCTCTCTCGGCTTTCCGGCACGGCCCCGAACCGCAGTTCATCACGCCTCTCCCTCCTCCCCTCCGCCCGATCCGTCTTGGACTCCTGGGTGAACTCGGCACTGCCGGTGGGCTCCCCCGGAATCCCAGTGCCGCCTCCGTCACCATCCATCCGCCCCGCCCCGCCCCACCCGGCCCCGATCAGCACGCGTCGCTCTCCCCGTCCTGCGCTCGCACCGTTTTCCAGCACCACGCTCCGCGCCGCTCGGCGTTATATACCTGCCGCTTGTTGTTAGCAGTGGTGCCAATATGCCGAAAATAAGAGTCGCCCAGGAAACTGGGGTCAAGACAGGTTGCTTCCTTGCACCAGTGCCAGCACGCATGGTGGGTGCTTAACTGGCTAGTGGGAGGGCAGAACCAAAACAGTCTCTAGAAAGATACTCGGAGCTTGCGATGTCTCGCTTGCCGAAACTTCCCCGAAACCCGTCCAGAACCCCCTGGGAGTTCTGGATCGGGTCTGTCTATGGCACATCTAGATTGGTGGTGGTGTTCCTGTAGCCAAAGCGAAGGTTGTTGTGATGCTACTGTCTATGCTAAATGGACAGAAATCCGCTTCCTTTCCTCCCCATGTGGCGATGTCGCATCTCAGATAGGGTATCGGATTCCACTTTGAGTGAGCAACGCTTTGCTCGAATCGAGTCGTTCTCTCTAGAGGTCTGGCTGTCAAGATACCTCAGTTTCATGAAAGGAACTTGAACAGAGTTCTTCTTTTACCCGATACTATGCTAGAAAACAAATTGTCTGTTCAGACCAGCAGATAAAAATGTGTCAGTGTCTCGAATCTTTTGATGGAGGCTCGATTATGAGAGGAGGGATCCAATTTTCTATTTGCAGTAGCAATTTTGTGTGTATATAATCACCACTTTCTGTAAACTCAGGATGTGATCTGTAGCCTGCACACGCACACAGCATATGTTTCATGTCACTGGGCTTGCCTTTTTCCTGTCTAGAACTCTAGATTCATGCAGTTATGGTGTACAGTATCCTTAAATTCATGAATGTTTGCCCCCCCCCCCACACCACCACCACCACCACATAGCCTAGTTGCAGATAAAGCTCATCAATTTTCTAAAAAAAATTGCCTACGAATGTGATGTGTTTAACTCGTGTGGAATCTGCTAGTTTGGCAGAGGAATCCTTACCAATTCTGGTAAGATTTTGTTTATACATCTGAATAAAAAAATGCTTTGAACTAGTTACCACATCAAAAATTCAAAAGAGAGGAAGACATGAGTAATTTTATAAGTCCACCTCCACGCCAATCAGGGCCTTGTTCTAAAACAAATCTTCTGTCGCCATCTTCTGTTGCTTCGTATACGCTCAACACCCGCTAGCACTCTTTGGAAATACCTTTTTTATAAACGGGGGCAAAAGCTTTACCTCGTCGATTAATTAAGCAGAAGAGACTTGCCTAGTTAATTAACGAAAAACCACAAACTGAATCATTGGAAGTACTGATGATGTTGCTAGGTGTTAAACATCGCTGAAAAAAAAGCCAAAAGTCACCCAGGAAACTGGGGTCAAGGCAGGTTGCTTCCTTGCACCAGTATGAATGGTGGGTGCTTAGCTAGTGGGAAAACAGGCTCTGGAAAGATACTACCAAAAGCTTATGTCTCACTTGCTAAAACTTCCCCCTTGGTATTTGTTCTTCCTGTAGGGACCCCCCACTTTGAACTGCACCAAAGCGATAGGTTGCTGTGATGCTAAGGTTTATGCCAAATGGACAGAAATCTGCTTCCTTTCCTCTCCATGTGGCGATGTCGCATCTCAGATAGGGTATCGGATTCCACTTAGAACAAGCAACGCTTTGCTCGAATCGGTCTTTCTAGCGTTGTGGTTTTTGTGCTATCAAGATTGCTCAGATTCTTGAAAGGATCAGCATAGGAACTTTGGTCAGAATTTATATTCGTTTATGTATTCTATAATACTATGCTAGAAAACAAAATTTCTGTTCAGATAGCAGATAAAAATGTGTCAGCATCTCGGATCTTTTGATGAAGACTCAATTATGAGAGTAGGTGTCAGAGTTTCTATTTGCAGTGGTAATATAAAAGGAAAGTTGTATCTAGGGAACTAGCAGTGGCGAAGCTAGAAATTTTGTGAAGCCTGGGCAAACTTGAGCCTAAGTATAAAATAACTCCAAACATCTGAGTTTGGTCCAAAGAGGGTGAGAGGGGGGGCATAGGCCCCCTCGGCCTCAACATAGCTCCGCCAATGAATATGAAGTCAAAATATAAATATAGTAGTCGTGCAAATGTAATTTTTAAGTAAATTATTATATAACATATTAATGATCAGTTTCATCGAACAAAATAAAGTTGAGACTTAGACAACATAAGTCTTAGAATGAGGCCATGCATAGGACCAAATCCCATAGGTCTCGGGGTCCCATCCACCCTTCTGATGGTTTTACTTACTGTGATCTTTGGTTGCACCTCGCAGCTGTTATTTTCATGTCTGCAGCAGTGGCAGTGATCCCTGTGTATGTCAGAGCACGCAACCTAAGACACTGGTTTGAACTGGCCCTAGTTCTCCTGGTGAGTGCTTGTCCATGTGCTCTGGTGCTGTCGACACCTGTGGCAACCTTCTGCGCGCTACTGAGGGCCGCGAGGACCGGGCTCCTCATCAAAGGAGGGGATGTCCTTGAGTCCTTGGCCAGTATCAAAGTTGCTGCCTTCGACAAGACTGGTACAATCACTAGAGGCGAGTTCTCTGTCGAGGAGTTTCAGACAGTTGGTGAGCGTGTTTCGAAGCAACAACTTATTTACTGGTGAGTGTGGCGTCCATATCAGAATGCTCAAAATTCTTCAACGACATTATGTGCTTCGATCTTCTTGCAGTATTTTAATTCCATGACTGTTGCAGGGTTTCAAGCATCGAGAGCAGGTCGAGCCACCCAATGGCATCTGCTCTTGTTGGTTATGCTCCATCAAACTCTGTAGAGACAAAATCAGAAAATGTTGCTGAGTTTCAAATCTATCCTGGCGAGGGGATTTACGGTGAAATTGATGGAGAGGGCGTATATGTTGGGAACAAAAGGATCTTGGCAAGGGCATCGTGTCAAACAGGTTGGTGAAATGTGAACTCAGCATTTACATATTCAATGTTGACAACATTCTTTTGCTATTTACAATTGGACTTACTGTTTAATAAGAGACAAACCTACCCATGCATGAAGTTACTGAAATGAGCATTGCTCAGTAGCATTAAGTTAGTCATTTTTACAGTATATTTTTCTTCATTCTTCTATTTTGTTTAATCAAAACACAGTTTTCTGTTGAAATCTTGAGCTATTAACTCATCATGTGCAACTTTTTTTGTTCTATAGTTCCAGACATAGTAGAACACATGAAAGGAGTTACCATCGGATACGTGGCCTGCAACAAGGAATTGATTGGGGTATTCAGCCTATCGGATTCATGCCGAACTGGGTCAACCGAGGCCATCAAGGAGTTGAGATCATTGGGCATAAAGTCAGTGATGCTTACTGGCGATAGTACTGCCGCTGCCACACATGCGCAAAACCAGGTAATGATTTCTTCTTTTTCTTCTGGAGAATAGGTGGATCTTATTGTTTTGTATTTTCCTTTCTCTAGTGGATACAAATGCAACACCTTCTGATTTTGCTGTTTCTTTTCTTTTTGTGGCAGCTGGGGAACATACTAGCCGAGGTTCATGCTGAACTTCTGCCAGAAGACAAAGTGAGAATTGTTGATGAACTGAAGGCAAGAGATGGCCCTACACTGATGATTAGCGACGGCATGAATGATGCCCCAGCACTGGCTAAGGCTGATGTTGGAGTCTCCATGGGTGTGTCCGGTTCAGCCGTCGCAATGGAGACGAGTCACATTACTCTGATGTCGAATGACATCCGCAGGATCCCAAAGGCTATCAAGCTGGTCAGGAGGACACACCGGACCATCGTCGTGAACATTGTCTTCTCGGTGACTACGAAGCTTGCAATTGTTGCACTTGCGTTTGCCGGGCATCCGCTTATTTGGGCAGCAGTCCTTGCTGATGTTGGCACATGCTTGTTGGTGATCATGTACAGCATGCTGCTACTGAGGGAGAAAGGCAGTGGAAAGGTGGCGAAGAAATGCTGTGCTTCTTCTCACTCAAAAAAGCATGAGCATAGTACTTCCCACCACCACTGCTCCAATGGTCATCAGCATGAGCATGTATCTGCAGGCAAGCATTCTTGCCATGATCATCACCATGAGCATGATCACCACAAAGAGCCTAGCAACCTGCATTCCACAGACAAGCATGGCTGCCATGATCATCACCATGAGCATGATCACCATAAAGAGCCGAGCAACCTGCATTCCACAGACAAGCATGGCTGCCATGATCATGGCCATGGCCATAGCCACTGCAAAGAGCCGAGCAGCCATTAGAGGGAGGGACGAAGTGTATGGATGGGGAAGATTACTGATGGCGCACCCCCAGGCGGTGCGCCATTAGAATGTTTTTTTCATAGCAATGGCGCACCAGTGGGACAGTGCGCCATAAGTATACTCTTTTTTAGATAGCAATGGCGCACCAGCCACCCGTGCGCCATAAGTAAGAATTTCTTTTTTTACTTTTTAAAAAATGAATATGAATATGAAACAGTAATATTTTTTTATAAAAATAGTAATAATTGTTGTTTAACAACAATTATAGTCTACACTTTATTATTATTATTATTTTAAAAATGAATATGAATATGAAACAGTAATATTTTTTTATAAAAACAGTAATAATTGTTGTTTAACAACAATTAGTAAGCATGCACGTGCAACGCACGTCTCAAACGTAAAACATGTGAATTCACATAATATATAAAAAATAAACGTTTTTCAAAATATAAATCAAATGGATACACAATGTTTGATGTCGCTCAAATTGTATTTTCAA
Source organism: Triticum urartu (assembly GCF_003073215.2). Lineage (NCBI taxonomy): Eukaryota > Viridiplantae > Streptophyta > Magnoliopsida > Poales > Poaceae > Triticum > Triticum urartu. Next base: position 603,028,057 of record NC_053028.1, read on the forward strand.
AAGCGAGACACAATAGTGGTTATGTTGCTGCATAGAGTAATAGCAGGAAAATATTCTCATTTAAATAAAATCAACAATTATTTATTAATGCAGTAATATAGGCATGTAGTATAGTCTTCTCTTCGAGTGTAGCCAGGAAAAAAGTATAAACTGCCTTACGGTGCAATTATATTGTTGAAGATGCTTAATTCTTGAATATTATTTTATTCTACTAATCTGCATAGCAAAATATATATTTGTACTAATTTGGATCAAATTATATATATTTTTTGGTTGTGTGGACTGCCAAAATTATATAGCTACCTACTATGGATAATAGGAAATAGAAGATGATATGTGACTACAACGACTTCTATATGAAATAAAGATGATTTACAAGAACTAATTGAAATGTAAAAGAGCTAAAAGAAATCCAATAATTATCATGATAGAAAATATTTATCCGGTTTTGTATGTGTTTATGCTTTGGCAACCATACTAACTTACAATGATGTAAGGCGCTTTATACGTATAGAAATTGAAATAAGTTATGAAGAAAAATAAAGATGGAAGGAAAAGTATTCTAGAGTATTTGTCAAGCTTAACCTTATCAAGCTTTCAGGTCAGCTTCTAAATTACAAAAAAATGATGAATCCTCAAATAAGAAAAAGCCAACAATTTGCAACATGCTACAAAACTGGTGAAGATAGAAAGCATTCATCCTCTTTTTCCTTGTTGTAAGGAGTAGCTTCAGCATACATTTGTAACTGTGTAATACCTGATCTGGAAAAAGTTGTTCATTATTATTATTGGAGGAAAGAGGCGCGCAGACAAAGAAAGAGAGGCGGTGCAAATAAGGCCTTAAACAGCATGTGACCCGTTTTAGATGTATAGAATCATGTAACTGAAATAGTAGTACATCTTCAATATCTTGCCTCCTACTGAATCTTACATAATTTACTGGATTGCTATGCAATTATGTTAAAGTGACGCGTGTAAAGTTTTCTCTAAGAATGAATCATATATTCTGATTTCCAACCTATCCCTCGAGATAGTGCCTAGGCAGGTGCAACCCACCTTAATTCCAGGTAAAGCAACATCATAGGTAAAACACACACTGATCAAATAGCACAAATAAGGCAATTCTAATCAAGGGGATGGCGTTACCTCTTGATACGGTCCAGTTTAATGCATATGGTGGTACGAAGTAAAGCCCAAGGAAGCCGACATGAACATGAGAAGTAATCATGGGAAATAGACTCTACATCTTGACTTCTTCAGTATCCCTCCTGATCCTACTTTGTAAGACAAGATTGCTGCATTCTTATGTACGTGCAATATATAATTACACATTTTCAGTACAGCAATCGGCAACCTAAGATAATCCCAAATCTATAATTCTAGATTGCTTGAAGCCACATGATTCTTATTTAATATGCACGTGCACCCACTGAACAGACACTTTGTCGGTGTGGGTGCTGCGAACGGAGCTGAAGTCAACGCGGATGCCGATGGTTGCCGGAGAGCATGCCCTGGACGTGGATGAAGTAGTCGCAGTAGCGGCAGAAGAGCGCCTGGCCTCCAAACAGAAGAAGATGGCGGCGATAGCACGTGTGTTCCTGGAGGAAGACGAAGCTCCTCGCGCTTCCCCCATCGTGGCTAGCGTGCATGATGACGGCAGGCGGCTCGCGACTAGCTTCCTAATAGCATGGATGTGTCCGAGATAAGTTTTTTAATAGGATGGATTTGTCTGAGATTAGTTTCCTAATAGGATGGATGCACTCTGATTTAGTTTCCTAGAATAGGATGCACCCGTGATTATTAGTTTCCTAATTGCTCAAGCGTGGAGTTTCATATTTTCCTCCACGGTGGAGTACGGTCAGTCAATGTAAATTGCTAAGTGCACACAGAAAATGGTTTAGGTTAAGGCTAACCGTTAGATTGATTTTAGTGGGCCTAATCGTCGGTGGTATTGGATCTGTGTACGCTTTGTGGGGTGTGCTTAAAGAAGTTCTTGTTTGATTGTTTAATAGTAGTATAGATTTAATAGTAGTATGGAAGTATAGATTCTAGATTGCTTGAAGCCCCATGATTCTTATTTAATATGTAATGCACGTGCACCCACTGAACAGACACTTTGTCGGCGTGGGTGCTGCGAACGGTGCTGAAGTCAACACGGATGCCGATGGTTGCCGGAGAGCATGCCCTGGACGTGGATGAAGTAGTCGCAGTAGCGGCAGAAGAGCGCCTGGCCTCCAAACAGAAGAAGATGGCGGCGATAGCACGTGTGTTCCTGGAGGAAGACGAAGCTCCTCGCGCTTCCCCCATCGTGGCTAGCGTGCATGATGGTGGCATGCGGCTCGCGATTAGCTTCCTAATAGGATGGATGCGTCCGAGATAAATTTTTTAATAGGATGGATTTGTCTGAGATTAGTTTCCTAATAGGATGGATGCACTCTGATTTAGTTTCCTAGAATAGGATGCACCCGTGATTATTAATTTCCTAATTGCTCAGGCGTGGAGTTTCATATTTTCCTCCACGGTGGAGTACGGTCAGTCAATGTAAATTGCTAAGTGCACACAGAAAATGGTTTAGGTTAAGGCTAACCGTTAGATTGATTTTAGTGGTCCTAATCGTGCGGTGGTATTGGATCTGTGTACGCTTTGTGGGGTGTGCTTAAAGAAGTTCTTGTTTGATTGTTTAATAGTAGTATAGATTTAATAGTAGTATGGAAGTATAGATTCTAGATTGCTTGAAGCCCCATGATTCTTATTTAATATGTAATGCACGTGCACCCACCGAACAGACACTTTGTCGGCGTGGGTGCTGCGAACGGTGCTGAAGTCAACACGGATGCCGATGGTTGCCGGAGAGCATGCCCTGGACGTGGATAAAGTAGTCGCAGTAGCGGCAGAAGAGCGCCTGGCCTCCAAACAGAAGAAGATGGCGGCGATAGCACGTGTGTTCCCGGAGGAAGACGAAGCTCCTCGCGCTTCCCCCATCGTGGCTAGCGTGCATGATGGTGGCATGCGGCTCGCGATTAGCTTCCTAATAGGATGGATGCGTCCGAGATAAATTTTGTAATAGGATGGATTTGTTTGAGATTAGTTTCCTAATAGGATGGATGCACTCTGATTTAGTTTCCTAGAATAGGATGCACCCGTGATTATTAGTTTCCTAATTGCTCAGGCGTGGAGTTTCATATTTTCCTCCACGGTGGAGTACGGTCAGTCAATGTAAATTGCTAAGTGCACACAGAAAATGGTTTAGGTTAAGTCTAACCGTTAGATTGATTTTAGTGGGCCTAATCGTGCGGTGGTATTGGATCTGTGTACGCTTTGTGGGGTGTGCTTAAAGAAGTTCTTGTTTGATTGTTTAATAGTAGTATAGATGTGTTCCCGGAGGAAGACGAAGCTCCTCGCGCTTCCCCCATCGTGGCTAGCGTGCATGATGGCGGCAGGCGGCTCGCGATTAGCTTCCTAATAGGATGGATGTGTCCGAGATAAGTTTTTTAATAGGATGGATTTGTCTGAGATTAGTTTCCTAATAGGATGGATGCACTCTGATTTAGTTTCCTAAAATAGGATGCGCCCGTGATTATTAGTTTCCTAATTGCTCAGGCATGGAGTTTCATATTTTCCTCCACGGTGGAGTACGGTCAGTCAATGTAAATTGCTAAGTGCACACAGAAAATGATTTAGGTTAAGGCTAACCGTTAGATTGATTTTAGTGGGCCTAATCATGCGGTGGTATTGGATCTGTGTACGCTTTGTGGGGTGTGCTTAAAGAAGTTCTTGTTTGATTGTTTAATAGTAGTATAGATTGTAGTCTACACTTTTTTTATTATTATTTAAAAAAATGAATATGAATATGAAACAGTAATATATTTTTATAAAAACAGTAATAATTTTTTAAAAAATATCATCAAATTTGTTATTTGAAAATATCATCGGCGACGGTGGAGCGGGGGAGGGTGCGGGGGGTGCTCGTCAGCGGCGGTGGAGCGGGGGAGGATGCGGGGGGTGCTCGTCGGCGACGGTGGAGCGGGGGAGGGTGCGGTGGGTCGGCGGCGGCGATGGAGCTAGCAGGGGAGGGTGCGGGTGGGATCGAGATGGAGATGGAGGGGGATAGCGATTGAGATGGAGGGGGATCGAGATCGAGATGGAGGGGGAATCGAGATCGAGATGAAGGGGGGTCGAGATCGAGTGTCCTCATGAATTCAAAAAGTGCCCATGAAATTTAAAAATATTCATGATATCAAAAAGTTCCCATGAAATACAATCGAGAAATGAAGGCTACGATTTAAATACAATCGATCTTAGCTAGCTATCTGTTTACAATCTTCTTGCCCTTCTTTTTCGCAAATGGAGTTCTTCTGTGGAACGGACGTCCTTTAGATAGGGTGGTCCTGCTTCTTCTTATGGTGTATGCTGCTACTTCATCGTCGTCGTCATGTTTGATCTTCGGGTCGCCGTACTTGTCGAAGTCTTGCTCATTGGCTACTCCATCCATTCCGATGATCTTCCTTTTGCTCTCCTCACGACAACACGACTGGGCTTTGACGGGTCGGTAATGAAGAAGCATTGGTTCACTTGGGAAGCCAGTACCCATGGCTCATTTTTCGCGGTGACGTTTGCGACCGCGGTCTTGGATTTGGCTTCGGGTATAACCATGGTGCAAATGAGGTAATTTCACCACTTAATTTTGATAAATCTATAATGCAAATAAGGTGAGGAGGAGGAGGCAGCCGACAAGCTTGGAGAAGGAGGTGAAGGAAATGAAGTGGGTAAAGTGAGTGTGTAGGTGTGGCTGTCCAAAATATCTAGCTGGTCCCAGGTTACTAATGGCGCACCATACAGCCATGCGCCATTAGTAACCCATTAGTAGTTTTACAAAAAAGTATATATATACTAATAGCACCGTGGCATAGTGTGCCATTACTAGTTTAAACTAGTAATGGCGCACTTTGCAACGGTGCGCCATTAATAGTTTTGCAAAAAAAAATACAGTAATGACGCACTCCATGTCTGGTGCGCCATTACTAGTTAGAATTACTAATGGCGCACTTTTCCAGGATGCGCCATTAGTGTGTTTGCAAAAATGAAAAAAATTGTTACTTGTGGCGCACCTTGTGCCTAGTGCGCCATTAGTGTCTTCCACACTAATGGCGCATCACCACATGGTGCGCCATTAGTATATAGTAGTGGCGCACCACTTCTCTAGTGCGCCATTAGTGCCAATTTCATCTATAGCCCTTTTCCTAGTAGTGTGGACTCCCGCTTCATGGAGGACGATGAGGAGTGGACATCCATCGACGCCACTCTTATCCGCTGGTTCTACACCACCATCTCGAAGGACCTCTTCCACACAGTGGTATCTGCCGATGATGACGCTCACACCGTTTGGACTAAGCTGAACGGCCTCTTCACTGACAACGCGCTCCAACACAAGGTTTTCTTGCACGGTGAGTTTTTTGGATGCCAACAGCTTGACTCGTCGGTCGACGATTATTGCATGTGCCTCAAGAAGCTTGTCGACGAGCTCCGTGACCTCGGCGAGAAGGTCTCTGACGAGCTCCTCCTCAGCACTCTTATCACCGGCCTGAACGAAGACTTCGGGAATGCCGCCTCCAACACCCCTCTCATCACCAACCCGATCTTTCCCAAGGTCGTCGCGCACCTGAAGCTGGAGGAGAAGAGGATGCGGATGTCGCGCACCCGGGCCTCCCATACGGCTCTCACTGTCGGAACCCGCGGCGATGCACCACCCACCGCTCCGGCTCCCCCGCCACGGCCCGCCCAGGGGCCCCTCCACGTGCAGCCGCCGCCCGGGTTCCCATATCCCGCGCCGCCGCAGGCCCCTCCGCCGCCCCCCGCCGAGCAGCAGCTGCGCCGGGGCGGGCGTCGTGGCCGAGGTGGTCGCAAGCAGCAGCAGCCGCCAGCTGCCCATGGCGGGGCGCCGCGCCAGCCGCAGCACCAGCTCCCGCCGGCGCCCTGGCAGGCAGGCCAGAACCCCTGGACGGGGGTTGTTCACACATACTCCATGCCCATACTGCGCGCCCCCGTCCCCGATGTTTTTGGCGCCCGTCCGGTCCCTCATCAGGCTTTGTACGCGGCCCCTCAGGCATATCCGCCGGCGCCGCTCTACGGCCCCTCGGCGGCCTATGGGCTGCCTCCAGCCGATGGGCTCGTGGCGCCGCCGCCACAGCCTCTGCCGTCGGCCCCGGCCCTCCCGCCGGCACCATGGGACCCCGCGCTGCTAGCGGCTCTCCACACCGCCCCCACGCCACAGCAGTACACCGGTGGTGGCGACTGGTACATGGACACCGGAGCCACGGCTCACATGGCCACCAACCCTAGTAACCTTCTTACCGCTCACCCTGTTCACACTGCTGCTCGCATTACTGTGGGCGACGGTTCTTCCATGCCCATCCCTCTTGTCGGCCATGCTGCTTTTCCTTCTAACTCCGTTCCATTACATCTTTCTAACGTACTCGTTTCACCTGACATCATTAAAAATCTTGTTTCTGTTCGTTCTCTTACACGTGAAAATCCTGTCACCGTCGAATTTGACATGTTTGGCTTTTCTGTTAAGGATGCCCGTACTCGGATGGTGCTCCACCGATGTGACAGGCCCGACGATCTCTACCCGGTCCACTCCTCCACATCCTCCATCACTGCACCCATGGCGCTTTCCGCTGGAGTGGACCTTTCGCATGCTCGTCTTGGTCATTCCAACCCTGCCACCCTTCGTCATATTCTTCGCAGTTTTTCATTCACGTGTAATAAGATCGACGATCACACTTGTCATGCTTGTTGTCTCGGCAAACATACTCGTTTACCCTTTAGCACTTCCTCGCATGTTGCTTCATACCCATTTGAGTTAATTCATAGTGATGTTTGGACCTCTCTTGTTGCAAGTAACACGAGCTATCTCTATTATCTTGTTATCCTTGATGATTTTTCGCACTATGTGTGGACCTTCCCGTTGCGGCGAAAGTCGGATTCTGTTGCCACTCTCACCGCATTCTACTCCTATGTCTCCACGCAGTTTGGTTGCCCCATTCATGTGTTGCAAACAGACAACGAGAAGGAGTTCGATAATCTTGCAATCCGCAACCTTCTCGCCGCACATGGCACGATTTTTCGTCTCACTTGCCCGTACACTTCACAACAAAATGGCCGCGCTGAGCGCGTGCTTCGCACTCTTAATGACTGCGTTCGCACCCTTCTCTTTCACACCAACGTGCCACCACGTTTCTGGCCTGACGCGCTCGCCACCGCATCACTACTCCTTAACATCCGTCCCTGTCGCACTCGCGGGAATTTTGCTCCTCATCATCTTTTGTTCGGCACACCACCTTCCTACACCGACCTTCGCATTTTCGGTTGCTTGTGCTACCCTAGCATCGCTTCCACTACTTCTCATAAGCTCGCACCATGGTCTGTGGCCTGTATTTTTCTTGGCTATCCCCCCAACACCAAAGGCTACCGCTGCTATGATCCTATCTCACATCGGGTCATCACTTCCGGACACGTTTACTTTGATGAGATGGTTTTTCCATTTCAGCAGGTACCTTTGGATGTTGCGGCCTTGCCCGCTCCTGGTGACGGCCGCTCGGGCGCTTCTCTCAGGCCGCCTCCTGGCTTTGAGGGTGCCCCCTGTGCCCCGGGTCGAGTTCCTGCCCGGCCGGTTTCCTTAGGGGTTGCACCCCTCCCGGCGCCTGCGACGCCCCCTGCGACACCATCAGCGCAGGCCTCCTTGGCGCCCCCCCGCGCCCTCGCCGGCGGCCTTGCCCGCGGCGACCTTCCCCGCGCCCTGGCCGGCGGCCTCACCCGCGGTCTCACCCGCGGCATCAGTGGCGGCGGGCTCTTCTTCGTCCTCGCCCGTTGCCCCGGACTTGCTGCCCCGCCCGATGACTCGCTGTCGGGCCGGTACCTTCCGCCCGAGTACGCGGTACACCAGCGATGAGTATCTTCTCGCCGCTTCCGTCTCCGAGCCGTCCCCTCTCCCATCGTCAGCTCGAGCCGCCCTTCGGGACCCTCATGGGCTCGCTGCGATGCAGGAAGAGTTCGATGCGCTCCAACGGAACCGCACCTGGCAGCTTGTCCCTCGGCCACCTCATGCCAACATCATCACGTGCAAGTGGGTCTTTCGGCATAAGACTCGTCCCGACGGGACTCTCAAGCGCTACAAAGCTCGCTGGGTGGTTCGAGGCTTTCGGCAACGTGCGGGCGTGGACTTCACCGACACTTTTGCTCCGGTTGTTAAACCGGGCACGATCCGCACCGTGCTTCAGCTGGCCGTCTCCCGATCTTGGCCCGTGCATCAGTTGGACGTCTCCAACGCCTTCTTGTACGGCCACCTCGCCGAGCAGGTGTTCTGTGAGCAGCCCACCGGCTTCGTGGACGCCACACATCCGGACCATGTGTGCTTGCTCTCCCGTTCTGTTTACGGGTTGAAGCAGGCGCCTCGGGCCTGGTACCAGCGCATCGCTGCCTTCCTGCAGACGCTCGGATTTACATCGACCCGCTCCGACGCGTCCCTCTTCGTGTACCATCACGGGGTTGACACGGCCTACTTGTTGCTCTACGCCGACGACATCATCCTGACGGCTTCCACTGTCGCGCTTCTCCAGCGGCTTACTGCTCGTGTTCGCGATGAGTTTGCCCTGAAGGACTTGGGGCCCCTCCACTACTTCCTCGGCATTGAGGTGGTTCAACGGCCAGATGGGTTCTTTCTGCATCAGCAGCGTTACGCCCATGAGCTTCTCGATCGTGCCGGCATGCTTAACTGCAAGCCTGCTCCCACGCCTGTTGACACCAAGGCCAAGGTTTCAGCTCTGGAGGGCTCTCTCGCATCCGACGCGGCCTTCTATCGCTCCATTGTGGGTACCTTGCAGTACCTCACTCTGACGCGCCCCGACTTGCAGTATCCCGTTCAGCAGGTCTGTCTTCACATGCATGCTCCGCGTGACTCTCACTGGACCTTGGTGAAACGTATCCTCCGTTACATACGCGGCACTACGTCCATGGGACTTACACTGACGGCCTCCGCCTCTACCAACCTCGTCGCCTACTCTGATGCGGACTGAGCTAGCTGCCCGGACACACGGCGCTCCACTTCAGGGTACTGTGTCTACCTTGGGCCGTCTCTGATCTCTTGGTCCTCCAAGCGACAGCCCACAGTCTCTCGCTCGAGTGCCGAGGCAGAGTATCGGGAAGTGGCTAACGCCGTTGCCGAATGCTCTTGGCTTCGTCGGCTGCTCCAGGAGTTGCTTTGTGATATTCACAAGGCCACACTCGTCTACTGCGACAACGTCTCCGCCGTGTACCTCTCCGCCAACCCGGTCCATCATTGACGAACGAAGCACATTGAGCTCGACATACACTTTGTTCGTGAGCAGGTGGCCCTTGGGCGCATCCGGGTCCTCCACGTCCCGACGGCGCAACAGTTTGCCGATGTTATGACAAAAGGACTGCCTACTTCTGTTTTCGAGGAGTTCAGGTCCAGTCTTTACGTCTCCGGCGACGCTTCGACTGGGGGGGGGGGTGTTGAATATATGGTTTGTGCATGTATATTGTATAGTCCGGCCCATCTCCTAGTCATTGTATAGTTGAGGTTGTGGCCCACCTTGTACTCCATATATACGTGCGCTCTGCAGCGATCAATACATCGAGTTGCATTGCCAAAATATTCGTTTCCAACAGAAGCTACGAATAGCTATAGCAAGATAATTGACCGACCACATGCATGTGTTCCGCTCCGATTTGACCACACAGGAGTAGTGCAGAATGTCAAGAAGAATAGCGTACAGCGAAAGACACGCACACATGCACTCATGCACAGACTAGCTAGCTAGTAGCATAAAAGGTGATTGAACTCAACTCATGGAGGCTAGCTAGCTTCTCTGATTTTACCAATGGTACGCATAACAGCTAGCTACCACCTAAACACTTAGCAGGATGCATCCATGTCCATGTGCATGCAACCCTTGTGGGTTTGTTTCTAGATATTTCGATATGCACAGGACATACGGACATGCATGGCTGTTGGCCGGCCGTTTGGTCTTGCGTGGGCGAGTGCTTGCTGAGGAAGTGCACATATGTGTGATGAACTTTCATTAATTGTGCATGCTCACTGTCTTGTCTTGTTCGATCTGCCTTGTTTGGTTGATGGCTTGCTAGAATTAAACATGTCCATTCTGTTGTTGCGTTTTTATTTGCTGAAATGAATTATTTCTTCTGGGAAATAGCAAGGAGCGCATTACACATACTATGAACGAAAAAGTTGTGGGGAGTACCTAACGTGTTCATAGTACTATAATCATGCTGAGGGAGTCTTGGATTAGGGGGTGTTCGGGTAGCCGGACTATACCTTCAACCGGACTTCTGGACTATGAAGATACAAGATTGAAGACTTCGTCCCGTGCCCAGATGAGACTTTCCTTGGCGTGGAAGGCAAGCTTGGCGATGCGGATATTCAAGATCTCCTACCATTGTAACCGACTCTATGTAACCCTAACCCTATCCGGTGTCTATATAAATCGGAGGGTTGTAGTCCGTAGGACATCAACTCCATATACAACAATCATACCGTAGGCTAGCTTCTAGGGTTTAGCCTCCTTGATCTCGTGGTAGATCTACTCTTGTACTACCCATATCATCAATATTAATCAAGCAGGACGTAGGGTTTTACCTCCATCAAGAGGGCCCGAACCTGGGTAAAACATCGTGTTCCCTGCCTCCTGTTACCATCCGGCCTAGACGCACAGTTCGGGACCCCCTACCCGATATCCGCCGGTTTTGACACCGACATTGGTGCTTTCATTGAGAGTTCCTCTGTGTCGTCGCCTTTAGGCCCGATGGCTCCTTTGATCATCAACAACGATGCGGTCCGGGGTGAGACTTTTCTCCCCGGACAGATCTTCGTCTTCGGCGGCTTCGCTCTGCGGGCCAATTCGCTCGGCCACCTGGAGCAGATCGAAAACTACACCCCTGGCCATCAAGTCAGGTTTGGAAGCTTAAACTACACGGCTGACATCCGCGGAGACTTGATCTTCGACGGGTTCGAACCACGGCCAAGCGCGCCGCACTATCTCGAGGGGCATGATCTAGCTCTGCCCCCGGACAGTGTCCTGGAGGCCGCACACGCATCGGTTCCGACCCCTAACTCGGAGCCTATTGCGCCAATCGAGGATGAGCGGTTGGACGTCACCTCGGGGGCTGCGATCCCAAAAGCGATCGAGCCGAACGCTAGTCCCGCACTCTGCACGACCCGTGACTCCGAGGATCCGGACCCCTCCCCGGACTCCGAACCCCCCGCGCCCCTGCCAATCGAATCCGATTGGGCGCCGATAATGGAGTTCACCACCGCAGACATCTTTCAGCATTCGCCTTTTGGCGACATCCTGAATTCTCTTAAGTCTCTCTCTTTATCAGGAGAGCCCTGGCCGGACTACGGTCAGCGAGGGTGGGATACGGACGATGAGGAAATTCAAAGCCCACCCACCACCCACTTTATAGCCACTGTCGACGATCTAACCGACATGCTTGACTTCGGCTCCGAAGACATCGACGGCGTGGACGACGATGTAGGAGACGAACAGGAACCAGCACCTGTAGGGCGCTGGAAGGCCACCTCGTCATATGACATATATATGGTGGATACTCCAAAAGATGGAGATGGCGATGGAACAGTGGGGGATGACGCCCCCAAGAAACAGCCAAAGCGCCGGCGTCAGCGGCGCCGCTCTAAATCCCGCCAAAGCAAAAACGGTGATTCCGGCACGGGAGATAATACTACCCCGGATAGCGCCGAAGAACACCCACCACAGCAAGATTCGGCACAGGAAGATGGAGAAGCCAGCCCTCATGAGAGAGCGGCAGACCGAGAGGTCGAGGATGATAACTATACGCCTCCCTCCAAAGACGAGGCAAGCCTTGATGACGACGATGTAACGCCCCGGTAGTTAAGCTACAGTAACCCTCCGGAAATGATGCCACATCACCTCGGTTAGTGTTGATAATCTCACGTTAGTTCAAAACCGGTTCGAATTCAAATTCAAAATCAAGCAAACAATAAAAGTTTTTAAATATTAAAACTAAAAATGTTCGGAGTGACCCAAATAATGCATAGGTAATTATGGTAAAGAAACCACACTTTTATAAAATGTTTAAGTAAACTAAAATGAGTAAAATAGTAGCTAAAACAATTAAATAAATGCCTTTTTCTTTTATAAAATATTAAACTGTTTAGTTTAGGGGTAAAACTTTTTAAGACAGTAGTTGGAATTGTAACTCCATTTTAGGTGTGGGTTTTATTTTTGTAAAACTATAAAGTATTAAATAAATAAAAACAAACAGAAAAGACAAGGGGGAAAAATAAAACAGAAATAAAAAGAAACCCCCCAGGCTAGCTGGGCCTCGGCCCAGCCAGTGGCCTGCCAGGCCGGCCCACTCCCTCCCCTGGCCTATAACCCCCTGGGGGCACCGAACCCTAGCACTCTACCCATCTCTCCCCTCGCTCCCCTCCTGGCGCCGCCACCCTCCCACGACCGCACAAACCCCCCCCCCCCCCCCTCCCCCTTCCCCCCCCCCTCCCCCTCCCCTTCTGGATCCAGGGCCTCGCCCTCGACGCCGATCGCTGCCTGCGGCGCTCTGTCGCCCCTCGCCGTCACCGGCGTCACTCGATGCCCTGGCGCCCCATCCTCCACCTCGCCCTCCCCGACTGGATCTGAGCCGCGCCCAGGGCGCCGCCACCGCCGCACACCGCCGATGCCTCGTCCCGCCACTGCTTCGCCGGAGCCACCCACCGTCATCGTCGCCTGCTCGTCCTCCTCCCAGCTAGAACGCCCCGAGCCCGGTGCCGCTCGACCCCGACGCCGGCTGCTTCCCCGAACGGCGCCGCCCTCTGCCGCCCCCATCGCCGGCGACCCTGCCGCCACCTTCCCGAGCCCGCTGCCATGACCCCTCCCCCCTCCTATGTGAGCCACTGCCTCCCTCTTCCTCCCTCCTCCTCTATGCGCGCGTGCCGCCGTCACCGTGCTCGCCCGCTGCATCCCATGGCCGCCGTCGCGCCGCACTTGCATGCTGCGCCACCCGCGACCTGCGCCTCGGCCCCCAGCGCGCATCGCCGTCCTGGGCGCGTCCTGCCCCGCGTTGCCGCACCCCCGGGCTCCCCTGCCCGCACTCCGCGGCCGCCATGCGCTCGCGCGCTCACTACCGTCGGCCCTTGCTCGCCCGCTGCCGGCGTTCGCCCCGCGGTGCCCCATCGGCCTACGCCCGGGCTCGCCCAATTGGCGCCCGCATGCCCGCACGCTCACGGGGCTTCGCCCCAGCAACCGCGCCCGTTAGCCCGCTGGACCCCTATGGGCCAATGACAAGGGGGGCCCGCCCCAGAACGTTTTAATTAAAAAAAAGAAGAAGAAAAGAATTAAAAAATATATAATAATAATAAAATTAATTAATTAATTAATTAAGGAATTAATTAAGTTAATTAATTATAATTAGATTAACCTAATCACTAATTAACCTAATTAACTGTTAGTTAATTAAAATAGAGTATGACGATCGGGACCCACCTATCAGGTTGACCAAGTCAACTACTGACGTCATGATGACGTCAGCAGACACTATTCTGGATAATGTTGATTAAATTAAATAAATAAATCCTAAAAATGATTTGAATATTTTAAAATTAATATAAAATAAACCGTAGTTCGGATGGAAAAACTTTGTACATGAAAGTTGCTCAGAACGACGAGACGAAATTGAATACGCAGCCCGTTTATCCGCCACGCATCCCTAGCATAGCGAACACGCAACTTTCCCCCTCTGTTTCATCTGTCCGAAAACGCGAAACACCGGGGATACTTTCCCGGATGTTTCCCCCCTTCACCGGTATCACCTCATACCGCGATAGGGCACCCCTAGCACCGCTACTTGTCATGTCATGCATCGCTATGCATCTGTTTGCTTAAATATTTATTGTTTCTTCCCCCTCTTCTCTCGCTAGACACCGAGGCCGACGCCGCTGCTACCCAGTACGACTACGGAGTTGACGATCCCTCTCTCTTGCCAGAGCAACCAGGCAAGCCCCCCCCTTGATCACCAGATATCGCCTACTCTCCTCTATACTGCTTGCATTAGAGTAGTGTAACATGTTACTGCTTTCATTATTCCTATCCTGATGCATAGCCTGTCCTTGCTACTACTGTTGATACCTTTACCTGCAATCCTACTTGCTTAGTATAGGATGCTAGTATTTCCATCTGTGGCCCTACATTCTTGTCCGTCTGCTGTGCTATACTATCGGGCCGTGATCACTCGGGAGGTGATCACGGGTATATACTATTTACTTTATACATGATACATGTGGTGATTAAAGACGGGTCGGCTCGTAGGAGCACCCGCGAGTGGATCTTTGAGGCGGAGCGACAGGGCAGGTTCCGACCACCTAGGAGAGAGGTGGGCCTGGCCCTGGTCAGCGTTCGCAGATACTTAACACGTTTAACGAGATCTTGGTATTTGATCTGAGTCTGGCCATTTGGTCTATACGCACTAACCATCTACGCGGGAGTAGTTATGGGTATCCCGACGTCGTGGTATCAGCCGAAGCCTTCTTGACGTCAGCGACGGAGCGGCGCGCGCTGGATTGGACTAGAACGCCACTAGGCTAGGTCTGCTTCCGGCCGCCCACGCAACGTGCAGGTGTGCTAAGGGCGATGGGCCCAGACCCCTGTGCGCTTAGGTTTAGACCGGCGTGCTGACCTCTCTGTTGTGCCTAGGTGGGGCTGCGACGTGTTGATCTTCCGAGGCCGGGCATGACCCAGGAAAGTGTGTCCGGCCAAATGGGATCGAGCGTGTTGGGGTATGTGGTGCACCCCTGCAGGGAAGTTTATCTATTCGAATAACCGTGATCTTCGGTAACAGGACGATTTGGAGTTGTACCTTGACCTTATGACAACTAGAACCAGATACTTAATAAAACACACCCTTCCAAGTGCCAGATACAACCGGTGATCTCTCTCTCACAGGGCGACGAGGGGAGGATCATCGGTTAGGATTATGCTATACGATGCTACTTGGAGGTCTTCAGTCTACTCTCTTCTACATGCTGCAAGACGGAGGCTGCCAGAAGCGTAGTCTTCGAAAGGACTAGCTATCCCCCCTCTTATTCCGGCTTTCTGTAGTCCAGTCCACATATAATAGCCTTATTCCAGTTGATACCAATGCATACATTTGTAGTGTAGCTCCTTGCTTGCGAGTACTTTGGATGAGTACTCACGGTTGCTTTCTCCCCCTTTTCCCCCTTTTCCTTTCATCCTGGTTGTCGCAACCAGATGTTGGAGCCCAGGAGCCAGACGCCACCGTCGACGACGATTCCTACTACACCGGAGGTGCCTACTACTACGTGATGCCCGCTGACGATGACCAGGAGTAGTTAGGAGGATCCCAGGCAGGAGGCCTGCACCTCTTTCGATCTGTATCCCAGTTTGTGCTAGCCTTCTTAAAGCAAACTTGTTTAACTTATGTCTGTACTCAGATATTGTTGCTTCTGCTGACTCGTCTATGATCGAGCTCTTGTATTCGAGCCCTCGAGGCCCCTGGCTTGTAATATGATGCTTGTATGACTTATTTTAATTGTAGAGTTGTGTTGTGATATCTTCCCGTGAGTCCTTGATCTTGATCGTACACATTTGCGTGCATGATTAGTGTACGGTCAAATCGGGGGCGTCACAGACGAATTCATCATACCATCAGACCCCGCCGAACAAGAGCGTTTTAAACACAGGCTTTTAGCCACGGCAAGCAGCCTCAAGAAAAAGCAGCAACAGCTTAGAGCTGCCCAAGATTTGCTAGCTGACAGATGGACTGAAGTCCTTGCGACCGAAGAGTATGAACTCGAACGCCCCTCCAAGAGTTACCCAAAGCGCAGGCCGCTACCCCGATCAGAGGAGGAAGCACCTACATCACCAGCGCATGACATGGCAGACCGGCCACCTCGCGGCCGCGACAGAGAGGCCTCTCGGCCCTCCACCCAAGCCATGCCCCGACGCCGCTCAACTAAGGCACGGGAAAATTTGCCAGACCTGCGAGACATACTGGAGGATAAGGCAAGACAAACAAGATCGATCTACGGATCGCGCAGGCGCCCTACGGCATGTGACAATGATCTTCACTCCGGATACAACAAATCCGGCCGGGCCAAACACAACAGACATAGCTCTTCTGAGCTGCTTCGTGATATAGCCCAGTACAGAGGCACCGCACACCCTCAATGCTTCACGAATGAAGTAATGGATCATAAAATCCCAGAGGGTTTCAAACCCGTAAACATCGAATCATACGATGGCACAACAGATCCGGCGGTATGGATCGAGGATTATCTCCTTCACATCCACATGGCACGCGGCGATGATCTACACGCCATCAAATACCTCCCGCTCAAACTTAAAGGACCGGCCCGGCATTGGCTTAATAGCTTGCCAGCAGACTCAATCGGTTCTTGGGAGGACCTGGAAGCCGCATTCCTCGACAACTTCCAGGGCACTTACGCGCGACCACCGGATGCCGACGACTTAAGCCACATAATTCAGCAGCCAGAGGAATCGGCCAGACAATTCTGGACATGGTTCCTAACAAAGAAAAACCAGATAGTCGATTGTCCGGACACAGAGGCCCTAGCAGCCTTCAAGCATAACATCCACGACGAATGGCTTGCCCGACACCTGGGACAGGAAAAGCCGAAATCCATGGCAGCCCTCACGACACTCATGACCCACTTTTGTGCGGGAGAAGACAGCTGGCTAGCTCGCAGTAACAACTTATCAAAGAACCCTGGTAATTCGGATACTAAGGACAAAAGTGGCAGGACACGTCAGAACAAGCAAAAACGTCGCATTAGCAGCGACAGCAATGAAGACACGGTAGTCAATGCCGGATTCAAAGGCTATAAATCCGGTCAGCGGAAAAAGCCATTCAAAAAGAATACTCAGGGCCCGTCCAGTTTGGACCGAATACTCGATCGCTTGTGCCAGATACATGGCACCCCCGAAAGGCCAGCCAATCACACTAACAGGGATTGTTGGGTGTTCAAGCAGGCAGGCAAGTTAAGGGCCGAAAACAGAGACAAGGGGCTGCACAGTGACGACGAGGAGCCCAAGCCGCCGAACAACAATGGACAGAAGGGCTTTCCCCCACAAGTGCGGACGGTGAACATGTTGGGGAACATTGCAGAAAACAAAAAATTTCCTACTCATTTCACCAAGATCATCTAGGAGTTCATCTAGCAACGAGTCATTGGATGCATCTACATACCTTTGTAGATCGCGCACGGAAGCATTCAAAAGAACTGTGATGATGTAGTCGAACACGACGTGATCCAAATCACCGATGACCAAGCGCCGAACGGACGGCACCTCCGCGTTCAACACACGTACGGGACGGGAGACGTCTCCTCCTTCTTGATCCAGCAAGGGGGAAGGAGAGGTTGACGAAGATCCAGCAGCACGACGGCGTGGTGGTGGATGCAGGGCGTCACAGTAGCAGGGCTTCGCCTATACTACGAGGAAGAGAGACGTAACGGGGGGAGAGGGAGGCGCCAGGGGCTGGGGTGTGAAGTCCCTCCTCTCCCCCACTATATATAGGGGTGCCATGGGGGGGCGCCGGCCCTAGTAGATGAGATCTACTAGGGGGGCGGCGGCCTAGGGTGGGGGGCTTGCCCCCCAAGCAAGGGGGCGCCCCCCTCTAGGGTTTCCCCCAACCCTAGCCGCATGGGCCCTTGGGGGGTTGGCGCCCCAACCCACTATGGGCTGGGTTACCTCCCACTTCAGCCCATGGGGCCCCCCGGGATAGGTGGCCCCACCCGGTGGACCCCCGGGACCCTTCCGGTGGTCCCGGTACAATACCGGTGACCCCGAAACTTGTCCCGATGGCCGAAACAGCACTTCCTATATATAATTCTTTACCTCCGGACCATTCTGGAACTCCTCGTGACGTCCGGGATCTCATCCGGGACCCCGAACAATATTCGGGTTACTGCATATACATATCTTCACAACCCTAGCGTCACCGAACCTTAAGTGTGTAGACCCTACGGGTTCGGGAGACAAGCAGACATGACCGAGACGACTCTCCGGTCAATAACCAACAGCGGGATCTGGATACCCATGATGGCTCCCACATGCTCCACGATGATCTCATCGGATGAACCACGATGTCGAGGATTCAATCAACCCCGTATGCAATTCCCTTTGTCAATCGATATGTTACTTGCCCGAGATTCGATCGTCGGTATCCCAATACCTCGTTCAATCTCGTTACCGGCAAGTCACTTTACTCGTACCGTAATGCATGATCCCGTGACCAGACACTTGGTCACTTTGAGCTCATTATGATGATGCATTACCGAGTGGGCCCAGTGATACCTCTCCGTCATACGGAGTGACAAATCCCAGTCTTGATCCATGTCACCCAACAGACACTTTCGGAGATACCCGTAGTCTACCTTTATAGTCACCCAGTTACGTTGTGACGTTTGGCATACCCAAAGCACTCCTACGGTATCCGGGAGTTACACGATCTCATGTTCTAAGGAAAAGATACTTGACATTGGAAAACTCTAGCAAACGAACTATACGATCTTGTGCTATGTTTAGGATTGGGTCTTGTCCATCACATCATTCTCCTAATGTTGTGATCTCGTTATCAATGACATCCAATGTCCATAGTCAGGAAACCATGACTATATGTTGATCAACGAGCTAGTCAACTAGAGGCTCACTAGGGACATGTTGGTGTCTGTTATTCACACATGTATTACGATTTCCGGATAACACAATTATAGCATGAATAAAGACAATTATCATGAACAAGGAAATATAATAATAATGCTTTTATTATTGCCTCTAGGGCATATTTCCAACAGTCTCCCACTTGCACTAGAGTCAATAATCTAGTTACGTTGTGATGAATCGATCACGCATGGAATTCTGGTGTTGATCATGTTTTGCTCTAGGGAGAGGTTTAGTCAACGGATCTGCTATATTCAGGTCCGTATGTACTTTACAAATCTCTATGTCTCCATCTTGAACATTTTCACGAATGGAGTTGAAGCGACGCTTGATGTGCCTTGTCTTCTTGTGAAACCTGGGCTCCTTGGCAAGAGCAATAGCTCCAGTGTTGTCACAGAAGAGCTTGATTGGCCCCGACGCATTGGGTATGACTCCTAGGTCGGTGATGAACTCCTTCACCCATATTGCTTCATGTGCTGCCTCCGAGGCTGCCATGTACTCCGCTTCACATGTAGATCCCGCCACGACGCTTTGCTTGCAACTGCACCAGTTTACTGCCCCACCATTCAAAATATACACGTATCCGGTTTGTGACTTGGAGTCATCCAGATCTGTGTCGAAGCTAGCGTCGACGTAACCCTTTACGACGAGCTCTTCGTCACCTCCATAAACGAGAAACATTTCCTTAGTCCTTTTCAGGTACTTCAGGATATTCTTGACCGCTGTCCAGTGTTCCTTGCCGGGATTACTTTGGTACCTTCCTACCAAACTTACGGCAAGGTTTACATCAGGTCTGGTACACAGCATGGCATACATAATAGACCCTATGGCCGAGGCATAGGGGATGACACTCATCTCTTCTATATCTTCTGCCGTGGTTGGACATTGAGCTGAACTCAATTTCACACCTTGTAATACAGGTAAGAACCCCTTCTTAGAATGATCCATATTGAACTTCTTCAATATCTTATCAAGGTATGTGCTTTGTGAAAGACCTATGAGGCGTCTCGATCTATCTCTATAGATTTTGATGCCTAATATATAAGCAGCTTCTCCAAGGTCTTTCATTGAAAAATTCTTATTCAAGTAGGCCTTGATGTTGTCCAAGAGTTCTATATCATTTCCCATCAAAAGTATGTCATCTACATATAATATGAGAAATGCTACAGAGCTCCCACTCACTTTCTTGTAAACGCAGGCTTCTCCATAAGTCTGCGTAAACCCAAACGCTTTGATCATCTCATCAAAGCGAATGTTCCAACTCCGAGATGCTTGCACCAGCCCATAAATCGAGCGTTGGAGCTTTCACACTTTGTCAGCATTCTTAGGATCGACAAAACCTTCCGGCTGCATCATATACAATTCTTCCTTAAGGAAACCATTAAGGAATGCCGTTTTGACGTCCATTTGCCATATTTCATAATCATAGAATGCGGCAATCGCTAACATGATTCGGACAGACTTCAGCTTCGCTACCGGTGAGAAAGTCTCATCATAGTCAACCCCTTGAACTTGTCGATAACCTTTAGCGACAAGCCGAGCTTTATAGATGGTCACATTACCATCTGCGTCTGTCTTCTTCTTAAAGATCCATTTATTTTCTATGGCTCGCCGTTCAACGGGCAAGTCAGTCAAAGTCCATACTTCGTTTTCATACATGGATCCTATCTCAGATTTCATGGCTTCTAGCCATTTATCGGAATCCGGGCCCGCCATTGCTTCTTCATAGTTCGAAGGTTCACCGTTGTCTAACAACATGATTTCCAAGACAGGGTTGCCGTACCACTCTGGTGCGGAACGTGTCCTTGTGGACCTTCGAATTTCAGTAGGAGCTTGATCAGAAGTATCTTGATCATTATCATTAACTTCCTCTCTAGTCGGTGCTGGCACCTCAGGAACATTTTCTTGAGTTGCGCCATTTTCCGGTTCAAGAGGTAATACTTCATCAAGCTCTACTTTCCTCCCACTTACTTCTTTCGAGAGAAACTCTTTCTCTAGAAAGGACCCATTCTTGGCAACAAAGATCTTGCCTTCGGATCTGAGGTAGAAGGTGTACCCAATAGTTTCTTTTGGGTATCCTATGAAGACGCATTTTTCCGACTTGGGTTCAAGCTTTTCAGGTTGAAGTTTCTTGACATAAGCATCGCATCCCCAAACTTTTAGAAACGACAGCTTAGGTTTCTTCCCAAACCATAATTCATACGGTGTCGTCTCAACGGATTTCGACGGAGCCCTATTTAAAGTGAATGCAGCAGTCTCTAAAGCATAGCCCCAAAAAGATAGCGGTAAATCGGTAAGAGACATCATAGATCGCACCATATCTAATAGAGTGCGATTACGACGTTCGGACACACCGTTACGCTGAGGTGTTCCAGGCGGCGTAAGTTGTGAAACTATTCCACATTTTCTTAAGTGTGTGCCAAATTCATGACTCAAGTATTCTCCTCCACGATCTGATCGTAGAAACTTGATTTTCCTGTCACGTTGATTTTCAACCTCACTCTGAAATTCCTTGAACTTTTCAAAGGTTTCAGACTTGTGTTTCATTAAGTAGATATACCCATATCTACTCAAGTCATCAGTGAGGGTGAGAACATAACGATAGCCACCGCGAGCCTCAACACTCATTGGACCACACACATCAGTATGTATGATTTCCAATAAGTTGGTTGCTCGCTCCATTGTTCCTGAGAACGGAGTCTTGGTCATCTTACCCATGAGGCATGGTTCGCACGTGTCAAATGATTCATAATCAAGAGACTCTAAAA
Organism: Triticum urartu; assembly: GCF_003073215.2. Lineage (NCBI taxonomy): Eukaryota > Viridiplantae > Streptophyta > Magnoliopsida > Poales > Poaceae > Triticum > Triticum urartu. The sequence goes on from NC_053028.1 coordinate 603,049,601, forward strand.
GTCCATCTGCATGGAGCTTCTTCATGCATTTGACACCTATGTGACCAAGGCGGCAGTGCCACAAGTATGTGGTACTATCATTATCAACTTTACATCTTTTGGTACTCACATTATGAACATGTGTAGTAATACGCTCGAGATTCATTAAGAATAAACCGTTTACCATAGGAGCATGACCATAAAACATATCTCTCATATAAATGGAACAACCATTATTCTCAGATTTAAATGAGTAGCCATCTCGAATTAAACGAGATCCCGATACAATGTTCATGCTCAAAGCTGGCACTAAATAACAATTATTGAGGTTTAAAACTAATCCCGTAGGTAAATGTAGAGGCAGCGTGCCGACGGCGATCACATCGACCTTGGAACCATTCCCGACGCGCATCGTCACCTCGTCCTTCGCCAGTCTCCGTTTATTCCGCAGCTCCTGCTGTGAGTTACAAATATGAGCAACGGCACCGGTATCAAATACCCAGGAGTCACTACGAGTACTGGTTAGGTACACATCAATTACATGTATATCACATATACCTTTTGTTTTGCCGGCCTTCTTGTCCGCTAAGTATTTAGGGCAGTTCCGCTTCCAGTGACCGCTTCCCTTGCAATAAAAGCACTCAGTCTCGGGCTTGGGTCCATTCTTTGGCTTCTTCCTGGCAGCTTGCTTGCCGGACGCGGCAACCTCCTTGCCGTCCTTCTTGAAGTTCTTTTTACCCTTGCCTTTCTTGAACTTAGTGGTTTTATTGACCATCAACACTTGATGTTCCTTCTTGACTTCTACTTCCGCTGATTTCAGCATTGAGAACAACTCAGGAATGGTCTTTTGCATTCCCTGCATGTTGAAGTTCATCACAAAGCTCTTGTAGCTTGGTGGAAGCGACTGGAGGATTCTGTCAATGACCGCATCATCCGGGAGATTAACTCCCAGCTGAGACAAGCGGTTATGTAACCCAGACATAGTGAGTATGTGCTCACTGACAGAACTATTTTCCTCCATCTTACAGCTGAAGAACTTATCGGAGACTTCATATCTCTCGATCCGGGCATGAGCTTGAAAAACCATTTTCAGCTCTTCGAACATCTCGTATGCTCCATGTCTCTCAAAACGTTTTTGGAGCCCCGGCTCTAAGCTGTAAAGCATGCCGCACTGAACGAGGGAGTAGTCATCAGCACGTGTCTGCCAAGCGTTCATAACGTCTTGGTTCTGTGGGACGGGAGCTTCACCTAGCGGTGCTTGTAGGACATAATCTTTCTTGGCAGCTATGAGGATGATCCTCAGGTTCCGGACCCAGTCCGTATAGTTACTGCCATCGTCTTTCAGCTTGGTTTTCTCTAGGAACGCGTTGAAGTTGAGGACTACGTTGGCCATTTGATCTACAAGACATATTGCAAAGATTTTAGACTAAGTTCATGATAATTAAGTTCATCTAATCAAATTATTAATGAACTCCCACTTAGATTAGAAATCCCTCTAGTCATCTAAGTATTACATGATCCGAGTCAACTAGGCCGTGTCCGATCATCACGTGAGACGGACTAGCAAACGTCGGTGAACATCTTCATGTTGATTGTATCTTCTATACGACTCATGCTCGACCTTTCGGTCTTCTGTGTTCCGAGGCCATGTCTGTACATGCTAGGCTCGTCAAGTTAACCCTAAGTGTTTTGCATGTGTTCCGAGGCCATGTCTGTACATGCTAGGCTCGTCAACACCCGTTGTATGTGAACGTAAGGATCCATCACACCCGATCATCACGGCGTGCTTAGAAACGACGAACTGTAGCAACGGTGCACAGTTAGGGAAGAACACTTCTTGAAATTGTATGAGGGATCATCTTATTTACTACCGTCGTTCTAAGTAAACAAGATGCAAAACATGATAAACATCACATGCAATCAAATAATAAACGTGACATGATATGGCCAATATCACATAGCTCCTTTGATCTCCATCTTGGGGCTCCATGATCATCTTGTCACCGGCTTGACACCATGATCTCCATCATCATGATCTCCATCATCGTGTCTCCATGAAGTTGCTCGCCAACTATTACTTCTACTACTATGGCTAACGCGTTTAGCAATAAAGTAAAGTAATTTACATGGCGTTTCTCGATGACACGCAGGTCATATAAAAGAATAAAGACAACTCCTATGGCTCCTGCCGGTTGTCATACTCATCGACATGCAAGTCGTGATTCCTATTACAATAGCATGAACATCTCATACATCACATATAGATTATTCATCATTCATCACAACTTTGGCCATATCATATCACAAACCACTTGCTGCAAAAACAAGTTAGACGTCCTCTAATTGTTGTTGCAAGTTTTACGTGGCTGATTTAGGGTTCTAGCAAGAACGTCTTCTTACCTACGTTAAAGCCACAACGTGATTTGTCAACTTCTATTTACCCTTCATAAGGACCCTGTTCATCGAATCCGCTCCAACAAAAGTGGGAGAGACAGACACCCGCCAGCCACCTTATGCAACTAGTGCATGTTAGTCGGTGGAACCGGTCTCACGTAAGCGTACGTGTAAGGTTGGTCCGGGCCGCTTCATCCCACAATACCGCTGAAGCAAGAAAAGACTAGTAACGGCAAGAAAGTTGACAAATCTACGCCCACAACAAATTGTGTTCTACTCGCGCAAGAAGAACTACGCATAGACCTAGCTCATGATGCCACTGTTGGGGAACGTTGCAGAAAACAAAAATTTTCCTACTCGTTTCACCAAGATCATCTAGGAGTTCATCTAGCAACGAGTCATTGGATGCATCTACATACCTTTGTAGATCGCGCACGGAAGCGTTCAAAAGAACGGTGATGATGTAGTCGAACACGACGTGATCCAAATCACTGATGACCAAGCGCCGAACGGACGGCACCTCCGCGTTCAACACACGTACGGGACGGGAGACGTCTCCTCCTTCTTGATCCAGCAAGGGGGAAGGAGAGGTTGACGAAGATCCAGCAGCACGACGGCGTGGTGGTGGATGCAGGGCGTCACAGTAGCAGGGCTTCGCCTATACTACGAGGAAGAGAGACGTAACGGGGGGAGAGGGAGGCGCCAGGGGCTGGGGTGTGAAGTCCCTCCTCTCCCCCACTATATATAGGGGTGCCATGGGGGGGCGCCGGCCCTAGTATATGAGATCTACTAGGGGGGGCGGCGGCCTAGGGTGGGGGGCTTGCCCCCCAAGCAAGGGGGCGCCCCCCTCTAGGGTTTCCCCCAACCCTAGCCGCATGGGCCCTTGGGGGGTTGGCGCCCCAGCCCACTATGGGCTGGGTTACCTCCCACTTCAGCCCATGGGGCCCCCCGGGATAGGTGGCCCCACCCGGTGGACCCCCGGGACCCTTCCGGTGGTCCCGGTACAATACCGGTGACCCCGAAACTTGTCCCGATGGCCGAAACAGCACTTCCTATATATAATTCTTTACCTCCGGACCATTCCGGAACTCCTCGTGACGTCCGGGATCTCATCCAGGACCCCGAACAATATTCGGGTTACTGCATATACATATCTTCACAACCCTAGCGTCACTGAACCTTAAGTGTGTAGACCCTACGGGTTCGGGAGACAAGCAAACATGACCGAGACGACTCTCCGGTCAATAACCAACAGCGGGATCTGGATACCCATGATGGCTCCCACATGCTCCACGATGATCTCATCGGATGAACCACGATGTCGAGGATTCAATCAACCCCGTATGCAATTCCCTTTGTCAATCGATATGTTACTTGCCCGAGATTCGATCGTCGGTATCCCAATACCTCGTTCAATCTCGTTACCGGCAAGTCACTTTACTCGTACCGTAATGCATGATCCCGTGACCAGACACTTGGTCACTTTGAGCTCATTATGATGATGCATTACCGAGTGGGCCCAGTGATACCTCTCCGTCATACGGAGTGACAAATCCCAGTCTTGATCCATGTCACCCAACAGACACTTTCGGAGATACCCGTAGTCTACCTTTATAGTCACCCAGTTACGTTGTGACGTTTGGCATACCTAAAGCACTCCTACGGTATCCGGGAGTTACACGATCTCATGGTCTAAGGAAAAGATACTTGACATTGGAAAACTCTAGCAAACGAACTATACGATCTTGTGCTATGTTTAGGATTGGGCCTTGTCCATCACATCATTCTCCTAATGATGTGATCTCGTTATCAATGACATCCAATGTCCATAGTCAGGAAACCATGACTATCTGTTGATCAACGAGCTAGTCAACTAGAGGCTCACTAGGGACATGTTGGTGTCTGTTATTCACACATGTATTACGATTTCCGGATAACACAATTATAGCATGAATAAAGACAATTATCATGAACAAGGAAATATAATAATAATTCTTTTATTATTGCCTCTAGGGCATATTTCCAACAGAACATGATATACGCAACCCACATTCCCAAGCGGGAGCGGAAGCGTGCGCTACGGGACGTATACGCGATGGAGCTAGTCGCCCCAAAGTTCAACCCATGGTCCTCGTGCCCGATCACTTTTGATCGAAGGGACCATCCCACTAGCATCCGTCATGGCGGCTTCGCCGCATTGGTTCTCGACCCAATCATCGACAGATTTCATCTCACAAGAGTCCTCATGGACGGCGGCAGTAGCCTGAACCTGCTTTATCAGGATACAGTGTGGAAAATTGGCATAGATCCCTCAAGGATTAAGCCCACAAGAACGACCTTTAAATGCGTTATACCAGGTGTAGAAGCCAACTGTACAGGCTCAGTAACACTTGACATGGTCTTCGGATCTCCGGACAATTTCCGAAGAGAAGAATTAATCTTCGATATAGTCCCGTTTTGCAGCGGCTATCACGCCCTGCTCGGACGAACCGCATTCGCAAAGTTCAATGCGGTGCCGCACTACGCACATCTCAAGCTCAAGATGCCAGGCCCTCGAGGAGTAATCACAGCCAACGGAAACACCGAACGCTCCCTCCGTATGGAGGAGTACACGGCGGCTCTCGCAGCGGAGGTACAAAGTAGCCTTCTCAGGCAATTCCCAGTCCGGCCATCAAAAAGCCAGACACTGCCAAGCGCGCCCGGAGTAACCCACAACAGGACCGCCTGGCACACTCTGAGCAAGCGTAGCAATGCGGCCCCAACCCCAGCTCTCGCGACATAACGAAACCAGTACCTCGCGTATATAACTATGCCATTGAAATACCATGGGCACAGGGGAAGGGGCACAATAACGGCATGCCCAAAATACGGCTTAAAACGTACTAGGGGCTGCCGGATTCTTTTTTTTTAATTTTTTCTTACTTTCAGGACTCCATACTTCGGACGACCTGTTCGGCAATTCGACTGCCGCACAAACGATGCAAGCTCCAGGGAGGCAGACAAGCCATGCCGCATTATGGAACTCCCAGGTGGTCTCTGTTACGAGCGGTATACCTGTTTTAAATACAATTCCGCGGCCTGCCCCCGGTCAGGACATACTAAATAGTCCAATATCTTTTGCTTACCGCACTATTTGTATCGTTCGGCTTTGATAAATAGCCTCTCTATAAACAATGCTTAGCTTCTTGTCTATTTTTTCCATTATCTTCTTTTCACATTTATGTTTATTAAATGACATGATCGCACACGTACACCATGGTACGGCAAACACGCCAGGGGCTTCAGTACCCCTCATAATGGTGTGAGAAGTCCGTACACTTTCACAAGTGCGGCACCCCGAACTTATAGCACTATATGCATCGGCTCCGAATCATGATTTGGGTCAATAGTTGGGTTTGCCCGGCTCCTATGTTTTGGTGCCTTACGTTCCGCTCTATCGGCTAAGGTAGCACTAGGAGAACCACTGCGATTGTGCCCCGGTTTAGCTGGGTTAAGCACCTCAGTGGAGAAAGCTAAAACTGACTGTTATGATGTCGCGAGAGACCGGTCGCTGTTCGAGAGGTTTTTCGAGTCCCTAAAGGCTTATGCCGCTTCGAGCGAGGAGCTGGCTTTGTCCGACCAAGGCGTGGATAGCGCCCCGAACTCGGTCTTCCGAACTAGGGGCTTCGCCGAAATTTAAAATTATAGAGTTCTATGGCTAAGTGAGAGTGTTCAAGCATTATAGTCCGATTGCCTGGTTCGTTGTGCTGAGCGCCTCCCACGAAGGACCCAACTATGGGAAAAAGAGCGCTCAGGTTTATCCCGAACACCCCAGCACTAGTGGCATGGGGGCAGAAGTCGACGACTAGCCATCTCTCAATTTTTGATAAACGGTCGTACAGAAAGTAATATTTTAAATTCAATAAGCATTGCTTAGCGTATATGAACAAGTTTTCAGCGCACAGGATAAACACGAGCGAGTTCATTCAAAAATCACATCCTTGGTACATTCATCCGCCACAAGGCGGGCACCCGCAAGAACATCCTGGTAGTAGTTCTCGGGCTTGCGATGCTCCTTCCCCGGCGGCGGCCCGTCCTTCACAAGCTTCTCACCGTCCAGCTTACCCCAGTGCACCTTTGCACGGGCAAGGGCCCGACGGGCACCTTTGATGCAGACGGAGCGCTTAATGACCTCGAGCCTCGGACAGGCCTCCACCAGCCGCCGCACCAGCCCAAAATAGCTCCCAGGTAGGGCCTCTCCGGGCCACAGCCGAACTATGAAGCCCTTCATGGCCTGCTCGGCCGCCTTGTGGAGCTCGACCAGCTGTTTCAGCTGGTCGCTCAAGGCCACAGGGTGTCCGGCCTCAGAATACTGAGACCAGAACACCTTCTCCGTCAAGCTACCCTCTTCAGCTCGGTAGAATGCGGCGGCGTCGGATACGCTGCGGGGAAGATCTGCGAATGCCCCTGGAGAGCTCCAGATTCTGGTAAGTAACAGGTAGTTCACTTTTATATTTCTGCTTTGCATAAAGAATGCCTTACCCGCTGCTATCTTCCTCATCTCCTCCAACTCTTGGAGGGCCTTTTGGGCTTTGGCCTTGGCAGACTTGGCAGCCTCTAGGGCCGTTGCAAGCTCGGATGCTTGCGCCTTCGACTCCAGCTCCAAACTCTCATGTTTTTTCATGAGAGCCTGAAGCTCTTGCTGCACCTCGCCGACGTGAGCCCCAAGTCTGTCTCGCTCGGTGCGCTCCGCGACCGTTTTCTTTTCGGCCTCAGACAACGCCTGCTTAAGGGTCGCCACCTCAGTCGTGGCCCCTACAATAAGCAGTACAATCATGTTACTCTTTTTGCAATCAAACCTTTTTATAGGCACTTTTTCTGTAAGGTACTTCTTACCTTCTTCCTCCTCGAGCCGCCGCTTGGCAAGGCCGAGCTCTTGCTCGGTCCGCTTGAGGTCCTGCTTTAGGACACCCACCTTCGCAGTCAGTGCAGCGGTGGATAGCAGCGAAGCCTGCATACGCATATTGACTCTTTTTTTTTAGACTCCTGCGAAATTTAATAGATCCTCTATTCGGCTTTTCTTTCCGAACGCCAAGCAGAGCATCAGGGGCTACTGTCTATGCGGTAATATTTTTACATATTTTTACTTACCTCGAAGCCTGTTAGAAGGCTAGCGCAAGCTTCAGTCAGTCCGCTCTTGGCAGACTGAACCTTCTGGATCACCGTACTCATAATAGCACGGTGCCCCTCGTTGATGGAGGCATCGTCAAGCACCTCCAGCAGATTGTCCGGCACCTCCGGTTGGACGGAGGCCACCGGCTCAGAAGGCTTGCTCCTCTTGGAAGGAGTTCGCCTACCGCGGTCCGGAACTGTGGAAGATTCCGGCGCGGTGTCCGGCACAAAGCCGGACTGAGAGCCCTGGGGAGCCTTATCCCCTTCACTCCTGGAGTCCGGGAGGTTGCCTTGCGGCTCCTCCGGGACCACCTCCTCCTGCCCCGGAGCTTGTCGCGACGCCACTTCAGCGTCGTCTGCGGTGCGGGGGGAGACAGCGGGCGGAACTGAGTTCACGTCCGATGAGTCCAGGGAGCCGCCCGACGATTCGCCGAATTCGGCCCGGGGTGGACTGCATAATTACATTCGACATTAGGGAAAGCTGTGCAACAAAGGAACATCATGAGTTACTCTGATATCCGAACTTACGATTTCGCCGGACGCTTGGCCCTGTTTGGCCACTCCTCTTTGCCCTCTTCGGCGTTGGGGGCGTAGTCCGATGGAGGGGTCTTCCTTTTCCTAGACCCCTCGGCCTCCCCCGTTGGGGCGGCCTTCCTCTTCTCTCCTCCCCCCGCTGGGGGGGGGAGTTTTCTTCTTCCTCCTCCTCGTTTTCGCGGGAGGAGGGCGTCTCAGACTCGTCAGATGATGAGTCCGACACCACCACGTTGCGGGCACTCTTTCGAGTCCCCGTGGTCTTCTTCTTCTTGGCCTTCTTCTCCGGCACCACATAAGGCGCCGGAACCAGCAGCTTCACTAGTAGAGCTGGGGCTGGGTCTTCGGGCAGCGGAGCCGGATAGTTAATCGGTCCGGATATCGCCCGCCAAGCCTGTCAAAGGTAAGGGAGTTTAGATCCCGCATAGAGTCAAACTATGAAAAAAGCTTAACATCATGTAAAAGGTGTAGATGGCTTACCTCGCTAGCGTGACGCTGCGAGCTGTATCCGCGGTCCTCGGAGGCGGATGCGGGAGCCTCGGTGCCCTTGAATAGCATCTTCCAAGCGTCTTCGTACGTCGTGTCAAAGAGCCTGCTGAGGGTTTGATGCTGCGCCGGGTCGAACTCCCACAGATTAAAATCCCGTTGTTGGCACGGGAGGATCCGACGGACGAGCATAACCTGGATTACATTAACAAGCCGGACTGGCTTGTTCACCAGGAACTGGATGCATGTTTGCAATCCGGTCACCTCTTTTTCGTCACCCCACGACATGCCCGTCTCTTTCCAGGACATAAGCCGCGTGGGGGGTCCGGATTGGAACTCGGGGGCTGCGGTCCATTTCGGATCGCGCGGCTCGGTGATATAAAACCACCCGGATTGCCATCCCTTTAGGGTCTCCACAAAAGAGCCCTCGAACCATAGGACGTTGGCCATCTTGCCCGCCATGGCGCCTCCGCACTCCGCCTGGCTGCCGCGCACCACCTTGGGCTTAACGTTGAAGGTCTTGAGCCAGAGGCCGAAATGAGGGCGGACGCGGAGAAAAGCCTCGCACACGACGATAAACGCCGAGATGTCGAGGATGAAGTTCGGGGCCAGATCGTGGAAATCCAGGCCGTAGTAGAACATGAGCCCCCGGACAAATGGGTGGAATGGAAAACCCAATCCGCGGAGGAAGTGGGGGAGAAATACTACCCTCTCATGGGGTCTTGGGTGGGGAGAAGCTGCCCCTTTTCGGGAAGCCGGTGCGCGATGTCCTTGGACAGGTACCCGGCCTTCCTTAGCTTCTTGACTTGGCCCTCCGTGGCGGAGGAGACCATCCACTTGCCTCCCGCTCCGGACATTGCTGGAGAAGGTTGAGGTGGGAAGTGCAGGCTTGGGCGCTGAAGCTCGGGTGCGCAGGAGATGGATAGGCAAAGGAAGAAGAAGGCGTAGGTAAAAAGGTGGATCCTTGTCCCCTTATATGGGCGGATGCGGTTGTGCGTCCCCACCTGCCTAGTAAAACTCGCTTGCCTCCCAAGCGCCGGGATAAGTGGCGCGGTTGGGTTACCCACGTCCGTATTGATGAGAATCCCATAAAAGGGGGGTACACGATCTCTGCTTTGACAAGACGTGCCAAGGAAACCGCCTCGCAAAACACGCTGAGGTGGAAAGGTGAAAACGATTCGAGTAAAGGACTTGGCTGTAGTGTGATGACGCACTGCGGAATACGTCAGCAGATTTGATTTGTGTTAATATTATTCTCTCTATGGCAATATGTGGAAGCTTATTTTGCAGAGCCGGACACTACTCTTGGTGTTTACAATCTTCTATGAAGGACTTGGAGGAGGAACCCGCCTTGCAATGCCGAAGACAATTTGCGCGCCGGACTCGTCGTCATTGAAGCCTGGTTCAGGGGCTACTGAGGGAGTCTTGGATTAGGGGGTGTTCGGGTAGCTGGACTATACCTTCAGCCGGACTCCTGGACTATGAAGATACAAGATTGAAGACTTCGTCCCATGCCCAGGTGGGATTTTCCTTGGCGTGGAAGGCAAGCTTGGCGATGCGGATATTCAAGATCTCCTACCATTGTAACCGACTCTATGTAACCCTAACCCTATCCGGTGTCTATATAAACCGGAGGGTTGTAGTCCGTAGGACATCAACTCCATATACAACAATGATACCGTAGGCTAGCTTCTAGGGTTTAGCCTCCTTGATCTCGTGGTAGATCTACTCTTGTACTACCCATATCATCAATATTAATCAAGCAGGAGTAGGGTTTTACCTCCATCAAGAGGGCCCGAACCTGGGTAAAACATCGTGTTCCCTGCCTCCTGTTACCATCCGGCCTAGACGCACAGTTCGGGACCCCTACCCGAGATCCGCCGGTTTTGACACCGACACATGCCATGTCATATCTGTCGTGCAGGCCCAAATTATTAATTTAGCTATCAAAGTGAAGATGTGTCCTGTCCCTAGAGTTGTCTTCTCAAAAACTAAATGATAGCCTGCATTGGTGCAGGAATGGTGCAATATAATTCAGTAAGATTTAGTTGAATCATGAATATTTGAATTAATAATCTGTGAGCTAAATTGAAAAAATGTGTATATGATTATTGTATAGTGAATGGGGCCGGCTACATGTAAGTCATCTGAAAAATTATTTCGGGTAGGTCGATTTTTTGAGCCATTAGAATAAGTTTTAATGGCCATCCCTTTTTCTTCTTCCTCTAGCTTTCTTCCTCCTCTAACACGTTACTCCTCTCACATGACATATGTGGTAAGGGAGGATGTGTGCATGCTGAGATAAACATAAGTGTTGGGGATCAACAAATAATGAAAAGGCTTTTCTCATACATGCTAAACGTGAGCCTTTGATAAGGTGACATGTGTACTGTTAAAGATAGAAACAGTGCAGATGAAATACTTGGTATATACAGTTTGATCAATGTGGTGCCTATGTTGTAGGTCCACCTGGGAGGTGGTGGTTTTATGTAATTTACTTTCTCGAATGTAAAATCTTTCATAGAGCAAATCATCAGTGCATGTGCCAGAAGGTTTTTTTTTCCTTACATTAACTCGAGAATTTCTCGTGAATATATGCAATACATCTCACAAAAAAAAGCGATTGAAAAAACTTCAACTATGTTACAAAGAAGATAAAATCATTGGATTATATCTAATTACCATCCTCGAAAAAGGGCATCCCGGTGCACATATCACCCGCTTGGGCAGGGTCTGAAGAAGGGTCCGACCACTTTGGATTATATCTAATTACCCTACTTGATACCATAAAATAAAAATAAAAGTATAGTTTACCTCAGCAGATGCCGTCTCTCACTGAACGCACATTGTTGAAAAGCCTAAAATAAACCGAGAAAAATACCAGCACCCGTGCCAAATTTAAGACTTGCATTCTAGTGGGTTGATTTTACCATAAGAAACTTGACCATGTAAGCTAGGATCAGTTGGCATAGAAAGTTGTATATACAAGACACTTCACATGCACTCTGCCAGACGTGCAAGAGCAAGCGATTTCAGGTTTAAAATCTTGATTAGCATTACAACAACATAAAACAATAGTTTGATAATTAGCAAAAACATTCATATTTTAATATATATAGGAAGGTAATATTTCTTTGTTGACGGTATATTCAACACCGAAATCAAGCTAGACCGGTCACCGGGTACATGAAACAAAGAAGGAGCACGCCTACAAGTACTGTAAGTCTGTTACTGTTAGTGGTGTGAACATATAAAGATTCAGAAGGACTCAACAAGTAAAGTTACACACATATACACCAACTTTCTGACATCCATTGGCGGGGCATCTACGCGCCGTCCAAAGTCCAAAGCCCAAGCACACAGCTCGGCTTTCAGACAAATCATGCAAAGCACCTTTCGGCCGACTTCTTTTCTTTTGCAGACCTTTCTCATGCAAGTTCGTCGACGTTAAGGGTTTTACATATTTTCTGCAAAGCTATAACTTTAGTGTGAGAAAGAGACCACGTGCATTTTAAATTTCCTTGTTTGCATTTTCGAGCTGGCCGATGTGATGAATGACACTTGATTGTCAGAAAACATAATGAAGTGTTCTAAGGAAGAATTAACAGACAAGAGAATAGGCCTGCCGGCATGCATTCATAGGTAGAGAGAGGTAGAGCCCGGTCCAACACGCTGCCGCATGCGGATTTCGACAAACATTAGCTGAGGTGAGAATTTACTACACACGTAAATTAAATGCTGCTATATAATCATCGTAGGATGAAAAGGAAGGTCCAGGGCGGAGGTGACTAAAAAGTTCAGAAAGTTGGCGTCACTCTTGTCTTGGATCGATCCCACCATTAAAAGTACATTTGCACGAAAATAGGGCAACCCCAACAAATAGATTGAAAGCTAAACTAAAAAAATTAAAGTAAAGAATGACCAAGACTTGGCAAATGTGTGATCACTTTTGGCAATCCCCTTGCTTATATTCTTAGGCAGTTTTAATCAAGGATAGCGACAGCAGTAGCTAGGAAAATGTTACATGCACCCATGTCTGCCGCAAGGGCAGGAACCCAACTGGAATTAGATCCATGTGCAATGTGTCGCCAACCGGAATAATATATATGTCGTCTCAAAAGATAGAGGTTTATTGGTCGCTGATGCGATATAGTACGTACCGTGTCTAGCTGGTGCACACGATCGATGCATGTTGTCTAATCTTATTTCATTTCTACGCGGCAAACGTACGTGGCAGTTTGTATTGCTTGCTTCCTCAGCATGCACTGCACTGCTGGATGCATTCCTGCTGTTATAGAGTGAAAGTAAAAGAGACACATGAAGAGTCTAAATGATCCACTAGTTCCATTGTAATGTGGGAGACCCACTTATATACATGGTGAAGGGGTGTGTTGGGGTGACACCTCTTCCCCAACAGACACCTCCTGGGAGGCATCCCTCCTATACAATTGATCACATGTTTTTATTTCTCAACACTCCCCCTTGATCAATTCGTCATATGTATATTGCAAACTGAAAACTCCTCCAAAAACCATGTGGGAAAAATTAAGGAGAAACCTTATAATAATATGCCATTGAAAACTCCTTTAAAACCCGATGGGAAAAAAATAAGGAGAAACCAATATGGCATATATCCGCACTTGTATTTATATTGTCTCATTAAAAACCTTATATGAGAAATCGTCATGAAAAACTCATAAAGGGAAAAAGAGTACAATATGAGTGATTTGAGGATCACCAACGGGTTATAACTTTGGATTTTACTCCCCATGAACTTTGCAAACCTCAAGAATACCTCATACCAATTCCACGAACCTAGTTCTGGAATGTAAACATTGATAGAGATATTGTGAATATCACAATAATCTGTTTGCATATTATCCTTACATTTCTGTAATTCACAAGGATAAATATAACCCATAAGCAATACAAGTGACATTATCTTGGTACATAATGATAATCTCCACATGATTTCACATGTGGCCAATCATTCTATGAAGTCATCCACATTTTCCGATGCTTCAAATGAAATAGAATGTTCACTAGAAGGACTCGTTTAGAGTCTATTCTGAATACTTCCTTCAAAGTACTCTTCCAGCAAACCCAGTCTTTGATATGTCATTGTGGGATCAGATAATTAGCCACTATCAATATATCAAACCATGGTCCCATCTTGATTTTTTGAATGAAATTGATCAAGACCCTTCGTGCCCTGGATATATCCCAGGATATTCCTTACACAAACCTTATACCTTTTAGGGAATTGCACTCTCAATAAATTGCCAAAAACTATAGTGTCAGGCCTGACATATTTTGCAAGATATATGAGTGCTTTGATGGTATTTAGATATGGCAATTCATGCTCCTCTATCACTTCACCATCTCCCCTATGTATCAAGGATCTATATCCCATATTAGGTATAACATGACCATATGTGTCTTTGATATAATATATCCATATTGAACTTCTCCAATACTTTCGGATATATGAAGACTGATATCTTAGGGGATGTGCTCAAGTCATAAGCTTAGCATAATTTGGTTTAACCCAAATATCCGTCTTAACATGATTGTATGTATTTCATGTCTTATATAGACTTTGATGATAAGATTATCGACACCACAAATTAAGGTGATGTAAAATCCAACCCAGGATTTCTTCATGAATACACGTCAACAATCATTAGTATGAGAGTAATCCTTGTCAAGGAATAACTCACTTAGTCGGTTGCACCACACAAATCTCCGACTACTTCAAGTCATAGAATGACTTCAGAAGTTCCACACATGCATGTTGCGATTTACCTTTGGATTCAGACTATCAAGTCATTCAATGACTTCAATATATACATCCAAACTAATTGACCCATGGAGTATGTTGACATTACATACATCAACCGTATGGATCTGTACTGCCATTAACATTCAGTATCGAAACATAATTCCACTTATACCAAAAAGGTATGCTACATCGTAACTGATGTCGGATCTCTGCGGAAAACCCTTGTGCTACAAGCCTCGCTTTCTCACCACCTCATTTATTTTCGTTTCCAAACGAAAATTCACTTCTCTTCCCTCTGGAAGATACATATGAGGAGCAGGTTTTACAATGGTAAATACAGCTCTTTTGATGAGCGAGTGCCACTCTTCCTTAATTGCTTCCTTTCATTTGAACCAATATAAGTGCAGACAACACTTTCCATGGATTTTGGTTCAGGGCCCAAAAGGATTCTAGCAATTCTCAAGAAGAATTTTATGTCGACATATGTAGACTTTCTCATATACGATTCTCATGAATCAATATCATTGTGGAATTCTTACTACGCCTCTTAAATCCTTGTGATTTCCCACAACGACGGAGTCAAGGTGTTTCGATTTCCCAACACCTAAAAATGTGTGCACATATGTGTTGGACTTTGGATGCCGTGCATCCCTCAGGTGTCATTCAACCCGATGTTGAATCATATTTACCGGTCGAGGAGTCAATCTCACATGTTTCCGCTGAAACATATGAGAACTTAATCTCATGCGACCAGAATTCTCCCCCTCTTGCTCTCATCTAGGGAGATGAGTGGTTTATTAGGTACCTCCACTCATTCTGGTACTTGACCATATTGACACCTTTGTCATCAGTAAATATACTTGACAGATTATTTGCAGTATGCTGCAAATTTCTCATAACCTGAACATGCAGTTCAAATTCTTAAGTACGTGGACAAAATGTCTATGACATTTCTTATCCATTTCCTGACATTCTTTGTGGTACACATCTCCCCTAATGCCAGAAAATGTTCTTAATGCAAAAGCAATCAGCGTATGGGCTGCAAATAACTCCCTTGCTAGGATTAAGGTATTCGGCGGATTAACGAACATACCACAGTTATTCCTCACATAGATCCCAACCATATGTGAAGGCCCATGATGTATGCTGGGGTGGTGATATCGGTATACAACCGAATTACCGCAGATGGGAAATACTTCACTTATTTCCATGTACAAACTGCAAGGGGGTGCAGTATCATTTGATCTCATTTAGACCAAATATGCGGAGTGTGAGACCGCATGTTACCATCAACAAAATGTCGGTAAATCACAATTCTGCAACATTGGCTATGCAATATTGAATCTCTTTCATAAGATATCCAGCCAAACCATTCTGGTTATGTACCATATACTGAATATAACCATTGAATGTCCGTGAATCAACTTCAACGACATTTCCATTCCAATGGAATTATCCCACGTTAGGATAATTTTCTCTAAATTCGTCAATTTGAGCACTTAATTCAATAAATGCATGGTTATGTGTGGATATACACACCTAAGACCATCTTCTAGATGCGTCTATGAACACCATGAAGTACCAAGATAACCCAGATAATGGTTGAATAATCCAAACATATTCTTGCATTCAATCAAGAATATTGGCTGCTCATTTCAAATTTTAAGGTGAGAGTGCCTTAAAATTAATTCCCCAATGTCACATGTAGTGCATAAAACAATCTGATGATTGTTGGGAATATTGCAACTTGTCAAGTTGTGGCCAACAGAATTGTCAATAATTTCTCTAATCGTCCAATACCATGATGATAAAGGAGGGAAAATTATTATGTATGCAACAAGATTGAGTATGAACTGACTCATACACTCAATTATCTCAACTATCATGTCCGAGGGACAAGATGTTGCAATTTATACTACATGTAGTAGTACAATTACAGGCTAATGATATTTAGGGATAACTAGGAGACTACATGAGATCTCCAAAATATCTTTGGAATATCATTCCACAAGCATATCATCAATATAGAGGAGTCCATTCTCCTTCCACCATGCCAGAATATTTTCTGGTTGTTTCCTTTTGAAGTAGAACTTCGAACTTATCCCATTAAAATCATTTGCCTCCAGTGAGTCGGTGGTATGATTCAACCCAATACTTGACCAATTGGTAATCATTGGTATAACATTTCGTACAACCACCACTTTGACAAACTTGAAAGTTGTCATTATGATCATTTAGATTAAATGACACATTCCCTTTTGAGATATACACTCCATTTCTGCTTGTCATTTTTCCTTCACCTTACATTCAACTCCCGTGGTTCTCTAACCACTATTGCTTAGTACTAAGAGCACTAGCATGAATTTCAGGCATTGCAAACCTGAAACAAAGATGATATTTCTGTTTATCATCCTAGGAGAACGTAAAGTGCAATAAGGACTTATATTCAGATATGCATCTGGAGCCGCCTTATCACATAATCTCAACATAGTGTTGATTTATTGACAACAGAACTATAAGGCTCAACGGACTCGAAGTCCTGACAATGAATGAGTAATCATTCATGTGATGCTTATAACAATATATCTCGCCTCAATGAAGGCTCAAAGGAAAAAATGGATGTTTATTATCCATTACATACTCAGTTGAGAACTGAGCCATTGCGATGGTACATAAATGCAAATATGCATATTCTTAGCTATTTATAAATAGTCATGACATTTTCTGCAGGTGGAGTTTCCGTGGCAATAAGGCCCCGGGTCGAAAAAAATCTTTATGTCCATGACCCATGTTAAATACTTACTCCCACCAAATGTCATCTCATCGCATTTCCTTTTAAAAAGGTCAGCCATATGGTGCATGAAATACTCATGCATTAATTTACCTTTAGTAAATTATGTAGGATGAAAATGCTATGGCTAAGCATAATCATGGTCATGGTGATTGTTATTGACCCAAAGTGCAAGCCTTCTAGAAGAACACCACAGTGTGGTGTAGATCTTCAAATTAAAGGTAGTCGCCTCGAAAGGGACAAGCCTTTAATTAATTTCCTTAAAACACATAGAGGTAGCCGACCACCTAGTGGTGCCTCACTCTTATGGACAGTTCCCATTGATCATAGCCTCCACAACCTTATGTTATTTATAACACATGAAGGTAATCACCATAAAATAGCATGAACCTCTCAGCTGTGCATGAAACTTAATTCATAGCTATGATGAAGTCCCATAAGTTGTGTATGCATGGAAGGTAATCACCAAAATATGCAAGTGTTTTGCATAATTCTCTTCATAGCATAATATGCACCATAGTCACCATTGCCTTGGATTCATCTCCTGATGGAGTATTTGACACTATAGTCACAACCAATGACAAATGCTATGAAATTGACCAAGTATTTGGAAAAACATCATGAAGGTAGGCATCAACAGTGTAGGCCTCATAATGGCTATGTCATAAGTTTTGTGCCATCACTTTTGCTTCGAACACATGGGGATAATCACTAAGTAGTGTAGATCTCACTCTTATGGAGCTTCTCACAACCTTGTGTTAATTAAAAAAACACATTGAAGGTAATCACCACATGGTAGTGTAGACCTCACAGTTGTGAACGAAAATGATTCGTTGCCATCATGCAATCCATAAGTTGTGTGCAAAATTGAAGGTAGTCATTATGTCAGACTGACATAATATAGACCTCACAATAACATTGGATAATATGCAATTAAGCAGTAGATGCCATTTGTTGATTCCTTGTGACAAATGTAAATTTGACATAGTCAGGCAATTTCATACACTTATCTACCTTATGTTTCCCAAATTTGCAAGCAAGTTCCATATTGTTGCTAATAATGGAATCAATATATTGCTTTGCAACAGTATTACTCATGTAATACGAATAAATGCAGAAGTATAAACATACTTGTGCAACATATATGAGGACTTGGGGGCCTCAAACGGTCATTTTACATGATGTAAAATGATGCATAATTAATTATTATGCAGTTCAGCAAGACCCTGTGGTCTATCATGTATATTTGCTCTGAAGCCTGGGGCATAAAACGCAAATATCAATAACCATGTGGTTAGAGTGCTGAAAATAGTAAAGCCTCGGGGTAAATTTCAATAAGCCTGAGAGCTTAGTAGCAAGTTGGATAATCCTAACGAAAGTGTCAGGATTTATCCGTGATTTCCATACAATCAAAAAGGCTGATTTGCAAAATCACCGAAGAGAGGATATCTCTTCTCTTCTTTTGCTGTGCGATTGCCAATTCCCTGAGAGGAATAGCCACCGTTGCCTTTCAGAAATTTTCAGCCGCGCCGGATCGCTTTACCATACGGCGAACCAAGCGCCACGCGGTCGAGGCCACGCCGGAGGGAGCCTCGTCGGCCAAAGCCGAGGGCTTCGTGCGCACTTGGCACTGCCTCAGCCGCCATCACGCCCTGAGGCCATGGAAGCTCCCGCACTTGGACAGATTCATGGTCGCCGACCGTGAGGCATTTTGCTGATGATGCCTCCCGCCGCCGTAATTCATACCGTCGCGCGGGCCCGACAACGCTCCATGTCGCGCTGCTTGTTCTGCACGCGTAGCCACCTTCGTCGATTCCTTGTGGCCGTCAGGCGCGTCACCGCCATGACTCTTTTCTCGTTCTTCCTGGAATCGATGGATTCCAATGTCTGAGATTCTTCTTCTTGTTTTCTCCTTCTGTACGTGCTCAGATGGAAGTAAATCTCGTGAGTGCGTAGATGTACAGGGGAAAAATAATTAAAAGATGATTGATTAAGCAATCAATTGACTAATCCCAATCTGTGCGTGGAACCAGGCAGTTCCGCGTTGAATGGATCCGCATCAGAGGCCTTCGCTTGCCGGATGCGAATGCAACAGGACGACTCCGCCGGCTGCCGCGAGCGTACGTAACTGCTGCTTAGATGGAGTTTTCCTCTCAGTGAAGAGCCAAGCAATCCTCGCAGGAAAACAAATGGATCAGATTCTTGTATCCCTTAATCATAAGAAGACAAAGAAATTAACATTCTCATGATTAATCTCTTGTACGGATGCATGCATGCTCCATGGTGTTGCCGCTGCATGTCCTTGCGCAATCAACCCTGCCATCGCATGCTGTTGCCGCCGCTTGTAGTTCCGCGATCGACGCCTTCACGTACTGGTGTCGTGCTTCCGCCTCGGAGGAGCGCTGCCACGGCCGAGCGCCTCCGTGCATACTGGCCGATGTTTAGAAGGACGGCCACTCGACAGTTTCTTTTCGTGTCGCCAATTGCTCTTGATAGAGTCTAAGTGCTGATAACGTCTTATAGAGTGAAAGTAAAAGAGACGCATGAAAAGTCCAAATGATCCACTAGTTCCATTGCAATGTGGGAGACCCACTTATATACATGGTGAAGGGGTGTGTTGGGGAGACACCTCTTCCCCAACAGACACCGTCTGGGAAGCATCTCTCCTATACAATTGATCACATGTTTTTATTTCTCAACACCTGCTTCAGTTTCAACCCACAAACAGATCGATGGAGGAGATCTACAAAAAACAAAATGAAAAGGAAAAACTATGGGGGAGAGCCGCTGTTGACTGTTGAGTGCTGCACAAACATTAACTGTCAAAAGCGGACATTTTGGATTTTGGAAACCTGTCGGTGTGTATTTTCTTGTCTTCGAAGGTCGTCCACTCTAAGAAAGTAAGAATCCATAGAATATTTAAAAGTTGAAGGTTGTTTACCATGCATGATACAACCTGCACACTTGGAAAAAATATGGGCAGGGGCGTTCTGCACACACACACACACACACACACACACACACACACACACACACACACACACACACACACACACACACAAAGCTAGTCTGACATTTAGAGTTAGCACAAATTGTTTCGGTCACGGATTTACGAGCAAATAGATTATTATGGCCTAATTGATATCCTTAAAAATAATTCAAGCATGCTCAAGTTTTTGTATAGAAGATTATAAAATCACAAAAAGAATCATAGGTGTTAGCGACTTTTCATGGTGAACAAACGAAGTTATAGCTAAAAGGACCTCAACGCCTTTCTCGAAGAGCAAAGGCACCTAGTTATATTGCAATAACGTAGGTCTGATTTTTTTTGTGAAAATGACTCATTTTTATTATAAAAGTTCATAAAAAATACAAAGCCTAAACATAATAAAAATTGCATTGAGGTCAATGGGACACTAAACGGCCACTGTTGTTGCAAGAACTAGCCGTACAAGCATCGTTGTCGCCGCTCCCATGCTGGAGCCAGACCGATCTCATCAATTACAACAAGGAAGTCTTCGTGCATGTGCCCTAAGAACAAGCACCCGAAGGGTCAATCATCGCCTTAACCTCCCCCCCCCCCCCCCCCCACCCTCCCCCCGGGACTAGCGGGAGTCTACGCCGGAGCTGCATCTAATACGTCCCGACAAACAAACTTGAGGAGGATCGAAGCCCGGAAGACTTGCTCGAAGAAGAAACGTGTAGTGATCGAACAATCGTATGAATATTTCAATTGGCGAACTAACATTATATTTGTCACAAAGATTCAGATAAGGGTAGTTATCGATGTTTACAGATGATTTAACCTAACACAAATGGTATAGATGATTGAACCTAATACAAATGGTAGTACTTTCTTTCAGACTTATTGAGTATCCTCATGTATTTGGGCAAAAATTGACCATCAATTCAATTAATAAAATATAAATATGTGGCACAGAAATTGTACTGTTATAAACCTCTTTCGAATGCAAATCCAATAGTATATTTTCTGTAACGTTTACCTCATATTTTATTAATCATTTGAATTATAAAAAATTAATCCAAAATACGAAAGAGCCCAATGAACTCGGACCAAGGGAGCACTACAATATTATTATTGTTTTCTGTGTCGCACTCCACTATTTTTCAGTGTGCAGCACAAGCGCGTGCGCGCGGTCACTGGGCTACACACAAGGAGATGCACCTGCAGGGAAAAGCTACGACCTTGACGGCAGCCCACGCCGCTGATGATACGTCGACGCCGACGTGAGTTAGTGCTGGAACTTTTGATTAATTAAACTTTTTAATCACAGGGGCGAAGTGCCATTCGCTGGCGGTACGGCATACGTGTCGTGAACTCGTGATCACCGGAGGCGACGCGCTGCATGCCTGGGCCGGCGTCGATTGTGTTCATAAGTTACAGAAGAGAAATTCAGCGAAAAATAACAGCAGCAGAGGCGACGACGCGCTGCCCGTGCTTTTGTCTTCAGCGGATACGGTTGGTCGATGTGGATCGCGCAAAGCTAGCTTCCACTTTTCTTATTTTGATTTTGACATTCAACACGTAAGTAAATCAGCCAATGTATCGGCCCATCTTTGTGCTCAGCATGCATGATTGCTCGTTCATGGTCACCGAGAGTCAGACTGATTCTAGACCTTCTTCATGTGCTCACCAGCTTAACAGGCTGAATGAAGCTATCAAGTTTGATCGGAAAAAGGAAAGTTTGTGGATGTACGTTCAACAAACGATGTTGCCCCGCAGGTGAGCGTGCACGCACAAAATGAACGTGTCATTCAGCACCGTCCACGACGGCACGCTACATTCCTCTTTTACGCTACCTTCTTAATTAGTTGCCTGCATCTGTCTGAACTCTCAAAGCTCCATTTTTTTCTTAGGGTTAGATTAATTAGCATGTCAACAAGAAATCACACTGTATGGGTGGTGAGCATCAGGTTAAGCTAGCTGTACGTGCGTAGCTGTAGGTAGTATTAGCAGGCGCTCATTGACCACATCCACGTGCATGTATGTGTCCGCTATGATTTGACCAGACATGAATATGTCGCTTCTGCACCCTTTGTCCCTTGGAAATCAAAAAAATACAACCATACACCCCAAAAAACGGACACATACACAATCTAATCATTCCAAATTAATTGAAGAGCCTGCTAATACTGCCCAATAGCCGCCTCCTCTGTTTAACGTATACTCACTTGGTCTAATCTTTCCAAATTAATTGAAGAGCCTGCTAATACTGCCCAATAGCCGCCTCCTCTGTTTAACGTATACTCACTTGGTCTAATCTTTCCAAATTAATTGAAGAGCCTGCTAATACTGCCCAATAGCCGCCTCCTCTGTAAAAAAAATGTATACCCACTTGGTCTAATCATTCCAAATTATTATTATTTTTTGCGGGGAAATCAATCATTCCAAATTAATTGAAGAGCCTGCTGATACTGCCCAATAGCCGCCTCCTCTGTGAAAAAATGCATACTCGCTTGGTCTAACCATTCCAAATTAACTGAAGAGCCTGCTAATACCGCCCAATAGAAGAGGAGGAGGAAGAGAGACGCGTCCGGGGAGGACTTTTGAGTCTATCCCACCTCCTACACCCCAATATAAAGTGGGCAATTGGCCCATGCAAGACAACCAAGATCTACACAAGCTATCACCTAATAGTTAGAAACCCTAGCGATTTGGGGCATCTCTCCTAGATTGTCCATGATAGCCTGCCAAGTTGCCTACCAACTTGTGGAAACACTCTTTGCAACCCTGATTGTAATCTTTTCCACATATATATCAATCAAGACGGGTTAGGGCTATTACCCATGGCTAGGGGACGGGGGAGGGGGAGCTTTGGTAAATTGTGTCCTAATTATCCCTGATGACCTGGGGTAACGTGTTCCCACGACTACATAAATCACGTTTGATTATCGTACCGTTGTGAGGCAGTGATGAAATTATCCTTGGCAGATGTTGCACATATTAGCACATCTTTATGTAGACTTGGTCAAAGTTACAGAATAATTCAGTTAATTTCTAATATAGGTTGTATATAGTAGACATATGCTCTACTACGTCAGAAGCTTGAGGATACATAGAATCAATTACAGTGAAGCACTGTAGTATAGAAGGTGGCAACTTCACATGTCTCTCTAAAGAACCGCACACAAGTTGTTGAGATGGTGATCAATTTGCAATCCTTCTCCACTAAGAATTAATTCAACTAATAACTTGGTTTTGGATCCACCTGTGTGGTGATAAGAAAATTGTCTCTAGATTTGTTGGCCGGCGGTTTGGTCTTGCGTGCGGGAACTTGCTAAATATATGAATGCCGGATGTGTGATGAACCTTCATTCATCGTGCATGCTCGGCGTTTCGTCTTGTTGGTACATGATAAACAAACATATTTTGATGATAAATGAACACATTTTGGATCACACTACTCGTGCAAAATATAAGGTCTATAAATCGTGTCTTAAATCAAACTTTTAATGTGTGTGTAAGTACATAGAAAATATATTTACATATGCAATACCAATAATAAAATAAGTGGATCCATCATAAAGTATGTGTTCGTATCATAAAGATGATGGTGAATTTTTATGAACTCGGTTAAACCTAAAAATGTTTGACTTAAAAAAGTCTATATGCCTTACATTTTTTGAACGGCTGAGCAACAATGAAGCAAATATGTAGATTAATGCATATGACTCTGTGATAATTTGTCAAAGTATTTGATTTGTTTGTCAAAAGAAAAATGCATATAAGTGGATGTACAATACACAACCTATGTTCATGGCAACTGACTTTCTGGACGAAACTACACAGGCGCACTGGTGTATGTACAACATATAATTTATACTATAGATCACATCAAACATGTCAAAACATATAACCAAGAAGGAGGGGTGGTATAGATCGAAAATATAAACTGAAACTGACATATGCAATTGAGAGAAGAGGCTATGGAGCATCTTGACTTGCGAGGAAAGAATGCAGCAAATAGAAGAAAGATACAACAATGGAACATGGCAAACCAATAACATGCACATAAGGCAGTTATTTAGGGAAAGTTATGGGAGTAATTCGTAATAAAGATAATTTTTTCATCCATTATGTTTTTTTTGGATGGTCTGGATTGATTGGAACAAACCTATCTTGTGTGTTTTGTTTACTCTATATTTAAAGGGTAAACCCAAGCTGCAATAAAATCTTTCAGTCCCAAACAAGTTGTTAAACCCAAGTGAACAATAAAGTTAAATTGATTACCATGCTTATTTGTAGCATACTAGCGATTTCTTGATGATTTTCTATAAAAAAATATTTTGAGAATAAAAGATTTAGTAGTAGCGCTCGCATGCAAATATTGTTAGAAAATGTCAAAAGGGATTAAATGCCATTTAAATCAGCTACCATATAGTCCCTCCATTTGGATTTACAAGGCTTACTTGTTTTGCATCAAGCCAAACTTTTTCAAGTTGCAAATTCGACAGTGTACGAAAACAGTTACCACAGGGCGTATTTGTCTTGTATTGGGTCAATTACCTCACTCTTGCCACGGCGGCGGAGAAGAGGTCGCTCGAGGCGTCTGCGTGGCGAGTTGACAGTGCGGCGGCGACGAGCGACGGCGAGGCAGGCCGCGGCAGCGTGCTCGTCGCCCTCATTCCGGTCCAATCGTGCTCGACGGCGAGAGAGCGGTTAGGGCTAGGCGTATACGTGGGCCTCTAATGGGCTCGAGGCTGCATGGCCGTGTCCCCAGCGTATCGTCATTTTTTTCCTTTTCTTTTTTTTAAAAATAACCAGAAGTCGTGATACGCCCGGCCTGGGATACGAGTATCCCGGCCGTATCGTGCGTATCGCCGTAGCGGCGACGTGCGGTACATGGACACGCCAGCTTTTGACGTATATCGGTGCTTCATCATAGGATAGGAGATATGATGCCAGTGGGATCCACGCCATTGCCGCGCGTAGGATCGATCTACCCATCTTCTCTGTTGGAACTGAAAATGTACAAAGCGGATGCTTAAAGCTTTCCCAGGTTTTCTCGCTACAGACTCGTGAAAGATGCGGGTTTCAGAGTTGCACGCATCTTCTCTCGTACTAGTAGGTTTCACATTCCTTTATGCACCTGACCTCCTTGTTTCAAACTACTTTTTTTAACACAATACGCACGTAGGCGCTCATATACGGCATATCATCTTGAATGAATTTTATAAAGTCTGATGGGCTGGGGATACCACAGTCCCTCTAACCATCCAATCACAGGTTGGTTCGCTCAAACTACGTATTTTAAAACGTATGCTTTCTCCATCCGATCGCACTTACTCCCTCTGCTTTATCTAAGGTGTATTGTTTCAGGCACGGTGACCGAAGCAACAAATTAAAGATAATTTAAGATAAAAATACCCTTGATAATTTTATTGGTTAGGGCAAGTAAATGAGTTAGGCTATGAAATGAAGAGATACTGACAATCAGGGGAGAGATACTTTATTTTCTTTTTCTAGAAAAAGAGATACATGCAACAGAAGAGATATTCTTTCCTTTATTTTGAAGGGCTAAAAAAGAGATTACGAGATATTAGAAAAAATGCACCTTACATTGTTGGATTTTACCATAAACATATGCACCTTATATAAAGGAACGGAGGGAGTATTGATCTGCATCATTCTATAACCTGGGGTAATGGGGGAAAACGCAGTGTTGCAACATCATCCCTGCTCCATGTTTGAGTGGATGTAAATGAATCTTCTTCTTTTTTACGAAAATGATGCAAATCTACTACTCGGAATGAGTATTAAAGTTTACTGAAAGTATAAAGCACATCAAACACCGGAGTTTGCTAGCAAGGCAATTTAAGTTGTATAATTAACAACAGCTCCCTCTGTTCACAAATATAAAATATTTTGGATATTTTAATATGAGTTATATACGGGCTGAAATGAGTGAAAACCTGTTTATATACATCTGATTCAAAAAAAGTTAGAACATCTTATATTTGTGAATGGAGGGAATACTAATTATAAATTATTTTC
The DNA here is from genome assembly GCF_003073215.2 of Triticum urartu. NCBI lineage: Eukaryota > Viridiplantae > Streptophyta > Magnoliopsida > Poales > Poaceae > Triticum > Triticum urartu. Next base: position 603,075,731 of record NC_053028.1, read on the forward strand.
TCTCTTATGTGTACGAGACAAAATATCATTGTTATCCTGTTATTTAATTTGACATGACTATTTCTTTCCCCTCTTGCAAGGTGACTAGGGTGAAGCCTTCCTCCCCTCGATCTCCCTCAGCGAGCCTATGTATTGCATCCCTTCTGTCTACCGCCAGTGGCGAACCTAGTATTTCGGTCTCGGGGGCATCATAGTACAAATTTTGTCAAAAAATTACACAACAAATATTAAATTTTGGTCTAAGCATTGTCATAATCTCAGTAAATAATCTAAAATTGCATTAAATCGTCATGTATTTGGTGTAAAGTACAAAGCAAAACATATTTTGCAATTTTGGAGGGGGTGCCATGGCACCCCCCCCCCCTTTTGCCTCTTCCTTCCTCTCTGACAAGTATATGGTAATGGCAATGGCAATGGTCTTTTGGTGGTCCACGGACAAGTATATAATTTCTATTATGTTTGAGGTGCTTTTTATACTTTTGATGAATCTTTATAATGGATTTAGTTCCTTTCCTCAAAATTCCTTTTTTATCCATTATCAATATGCATTAATTACTTATTATTTACTTCCTTATTTGTCTGAGGTGGTGGAGAGCCAACCATCATGAGCTTTTATAATAGTACTAGCAAAAGAGTATGTGTGTTGCAACGGGAGAGAAATACCACACTCCCCTAACCAATAACCATGACTCAAGACCCAAATAGGTCCATGTCCTTTATTTCAACACATGACATCTCAGCTGTATTGTCACCTATCCTCCTTCCCATCCTCACTGATGGTGGCCTTAGTGCTCACACAATTACAACTTGTTTGAATGTTGTCAATCTTAAGGACTACTTTTCTTAACATAAGATGAGAAGTCAACTTTCTTCCTATGAGGTTTTGGCAAGGCATGCATGCTTGGTTATAGATGATTTCTTTCGTATCCAGTACAGGTTTTGCTGAGGTGTTCATTTCTAATTTGGATCGGCACTGGTACGAAAGAAAGATGGATCACGTGCTATTGATTAAGGTTGCATCCTAAATAGCATTTTTTTAAATGGTTAACAAGTAAAATAACATCATATGCAGATTCTACGCATTTTTCTATTCAAATTCCATACATAACATGTTAAATTTGGAGTTAGGGTATAAAAGATATGGATGTTTCTAAAAGCATTTCATATGTACTACGGGTTGATTAACCCAAATATTAGGGGGATTTCTGCAAAGGTGAAAAATCTGACTTAAGACTGCCATGTGGTTGATTAGCATAAACATCAAGGGTCTTATGCAAAAGCAAAAAATCTAACTTAAAACTAAATTGTGAATTGATTACCAGAAATATCAAGGGGTTTTCTGCAAAATAGCATGACGGAGCAAGAATATTATACCTCCTTTTGTTAGTAGTACGTATAGATGGTAACAAAGATATGTGTATCTTTAAGTTCAATCTTGCATATTTCTTCAACTTTACTCGATGTCTGGATTGGATGCTGAGTATTTTCAATACAACACAATTTGCATAAACCACAATTTTGAAAGTTATAGACACGAATTGTCACCGTTTACAAAATACCATCGTATTTTGCAGCATTAGGAAGTCGATTGGCCGGCATTAATTTACCTAAGGATACACGTTGCAAATTGTTTGTTTTCCGTTTTCTTATAAGGTCGGGAACATAAGGGTGTGTTAATACTCTACTAAAATAATACCATAGAAATTTAGCGTAACTCGGATGGTTAGGTTTCTTGTGGTCAAACCAGCCCATCAGAGTTCAAGTCCTAGACTAGACTTGGCACCCATTGGCTATGAGGTGCCTATGGTTACTTCGTCAATCTCCGGATATGTTTCGATTCAGTATCTCGGAGGTGCTCATAAGGGTAGGGTGTGCGTGCGTGCATTCATATGATGAGTGTATGTGTGTGTATGCGGGGCTTCTGCGATTGGACTGTGTTAAAAAGGAGACTGGGTTTTCGTTTCTGCCAAAACGTCTCAGAATATTTCAAACTACATTTTTCTAGGTAACTATGGCATTCTGAAAAAACTTTTTTTAGGGGATTTCTAAAAAAAAATACCATTTGGAAGGGTCCTCCCTGGAAACTAAAAAGATAGTGCAACTTCTTCCATATGAAAACTGAGAAAGACAGGCCTAACCAGGCGTGGCCCAAACGGAAACCAAAACGAGGCGGTTGATGCAACCACGGGGGAGGCCTGCTTGCGTTTACATCAGGCGCGGAGGCGGTTAATCAACCCGGCCTCCGAACCGCACCTCCCCTTCCCCCACAAGCGGCCGTCTCTCTCGGCTTTCCGGCACGGCCCCGAACCGCAGTTCATCACGCCTCTCCCTCCCCATCCCTCCGCCCAATCCGTCTTGGACTCCTGGGTGAACTCGGCACTGCCGGTGGGCTCCCCCGGAATCCCAGTGCCCCCTCCGTCATCATCCATCCGCCCCGCCCCCCCCCACCCGGCCCCGATCAGCACGCGTCGCTCTCCCCGTCCTGCGCTCGCACCGTTTTCCAGCACCACGCTCCGCGCCGCTCGGCGTTATATACTCGCCCCCCTCCCCTCACCTGCCACTGCATCGCCATCATCCTCCTCGTCTCCTTCTTCCCCCGCTCCGCGCTCCCGGCCGTCGCGAGGTAGGTGGGCCGGCACGGTTAATGGCGGGCGCGCGGAGTCCAGTCCAGGGATATTAAATCTCTAGAGGCGCCTCCGAACCTACCACCGTACATCATACACCACCACCAACACCGCACGCCAAGATTGCTCTGCTCCGCTCCGCCCCCGCTAACTCTTCTTGGCTTCTTGCCGCCGTGTCGCGCGCAGGCAGAGGGAGGGAGGCACGGGCAGGTGAGAGAGTCTCGCAAAGAAGCGGGAGCGAGCAAGTGTACGGAGAGGGAGCGATGGGGGACTCGGCGGCGCCGGCGGCGGCGGCAGGCAGGCTGGAGAAGAGCTACTTCGACGTGCTGGGCATCTGCTGCCCGTCGGAGGTGCCGCTGGTGGAGAAGCTGCTGGAGCCGCTCGCCGGCGTGCACAAGGTCACCGTCGTCGTGCCCTCCCGGACCGTCATCGTCCTCCACGACGCCGCCGCCATCTCCACCGCCCAGATCGGTAAGCACCAACATGCAACCCCCCCCCCCCCCCCCCCCCCCCCCCCCCCCCCCCCCCCCCCCCCCCCCCCCCCCCCCCCCCCCCCCCCCCCCCCCCCCCCCCTCCCGCTTTTCCCCGAGATCCCTCCGCCGTCCCGCCCGGCCGGCCCCCGTGACCCGGTCATCATCCAACTGTCTTCTTCCTCGCATGTCAGACGCATAGCTCCTCGTTTATCTCGCCGTTACTCCTTGGTTTCCGGTGAAAGCCGCCGGCGTTCGCTGTTCATCAGTAACTTTTCTCCCGTAATCCGCGGTTTTTAATTGGATTTTGACTCGACGGGGCGGCCGGGGTCGCCGGACCCCGGACCGCAGCAGAGCAGACCGGGGTCGCCGTTCAACTGGATTAAAAACTGAAAAACTGGGGTAACGTGCTGCCTGCCGCCTCATAAATTCCGATGACGACGGCCCTGGACTGGACGGTTCTGGATTTTAAAACTGGCCGACCGCCGACGTGAGCCAACTTCACCGTCGCCGGGGTTCCGGGGTACGGGTTCTGGGCTTTAATAAAAAAAAGAAATCATTCTCGAACTTTGTTTACTTGCAGTTGCCGCGACGGAGGAATACATCGAACCACGTGAAGGATCACGCAAAGTCCCTATTCTTCTCTCTGAATTTCTTATGCGCTTTCCGTTCTTGTCCCGTCCTTGGTTATTTTACTGTTTTTAGTACAGGTTTTTTTGCCAAATCTGCTCGTTCCCAGATTTTCCCTGATTATTATTCTGACAGTATGGGATTATGGATTTCACAGTTGTTTACGTAACCATTATTTATTCAGTATAATCTCTGAAACTGCAAGTTCTGAACTGTATCATTTTTTTTGGTGCAGTGAGGAAGCTGAACGGGGCGAGGCTGGAGGCGTCGGTGAGGGCGTACGGCGGCGCCGGGCAGAGCAAGGTGTCCAACAAATGGCCCAGCCCCTACGTGCTCGTTTGCGGGGTCCTTCTGGTGGTCTCGCTCTTCGAGCACTTCTGGCGGCCGCTCAAGTGGTTCGCCGTGGCGGGGGCGGCCGCGGGCCTGCCGCCGATCGTGCTCAGGAGCGTCGCCGCGCTTCGGCGGCGCACCATGGACGTCAACATACTCATGCTCATCGCAGGTACGGCCAACACTCGCCACCTTCGAACCGTTCCGATGTTGATGTTCATTGTGAGCTGCACTGAAGTTTCCACACGCACGCACGCACGCAGCATGTGTTTCATGTGACTTAGGCTCTGCCATTTTCCTGACTAGATTCATAGTGTGCGATCAATATCAATATTAAGCAGCCATGGTGTATATATCCTGAAATTCATGAATCTTTGGGTCACCCCACTAGCCTGGCTACTTGCAGAGGAAGCCAAGAGAAATAAAAGCTCATCCATTTCCTGAAAATAAGTAAACAAATAAATTGCCTAGCCAGGTGCAGAGCATAAGGTGCCCTGCTTGGCTGTGCCGAATCTAGTTAGGCAGATGAATCCTGCTAATTCTGGCAAGTTTTTTGCTTTTACTACATCTGAGTTAAAAAAAAATGCTCTGAACTAGTTACTACATGAAAAAATCCTAGAAAATTCGTGTCGTTATCTTATCTTCGTATACGACGCTGACACAACGATCACTAGCACTTTGGATCGGGGGAAAACACGTTCAACCAAAGACCCGAATCACTGGAACAATTGATGGTGTTGTTGTTAGCAGTGGTGCCAATATGCCGAAAATAAGAGTCGCCCAGGAAACTGGGGTCAAGACAGGTTCCTTCCTTGCACCAGTGCCAGCACGCATGGTGGGTGCTTAACTGGCTAGTGGGAGGGCAGAACCAAAACAGTCTCTGGAAAGATACTCGGAGCTTGCGATGTCTCACTTGCCGAAACTTCCCCGAAACCCGTCCAGAACCCCCTGGGAGTTCTGGATCGGGTCTGTCTATGGCACATCTAGATTGGTGGTGGTGTTCCTGTAGCCAAAGCGATAGGTTGTTGTGATGCTACTGTCTATGCTAAATGGACAGAAATCCGCTTCCTTTCCTCCCCATGTGGCGATGTCGCATCTCAGATAGGGTATCGGATTCCACTTTGAGTGAGCAACGCTTTGCTCGAATCGAGTCGTTCTCTCTAGAGGTCTGGCTGTCAAGATACCTCAGTTTCATGAAAGAAACTTGAACAGAGTTCTTCTTTTACCCGGTACTATGCTAGAAAACAAATTGTCTGTTCAGACCAGCAGATAAAAATGTGTCAGTGTCTCGAATCTTTTGATGGAGGCTCGATTATGAGAGGAGGGATCCAATTTTCTATTTGCAGTAGCAATTTTGTGTGTATATAATCACCACTTTCTGTAAACTCAGGATGTGATCTGTAGCCTGCACACGCACACAAGCATATGTTTCATGTCACTGGGCTTGCCTTTTTCCTGTCTAGAACTCTAGATTCATGCAGTTATGGTGTACAGTATCCTTAAATTCATGAATCTTTGCCCCCCCCCCCACCACCACCACATAGCCTAGTTGCAGATAAAACTCATCAATTTTCTAAAAAAAAAATTTCCTACGAATGTGATGTGTTTAACTCGTGTGGAATCTGCTAGTTTGACAGAGGAATCCTTACCAATTCTGGTAAGATTTTGTTTATACATCTGAATAAAAAAATGCTTTGAACTAGTTACCACATCAAAAATTCAAAAGAGAGGAAGACATGAGTAATTTTATAAGTCCACCTCCACGCCAATCAGGGCCTTGTTCTAAAACAAATCTTCTGTCGCCATCTTCTGTTGCTTCGTATACGCTCAACACCCGCTAGCACTCTTTGGAAATACCTTTTTTATAAACGGGGGCAAAAGCTTTACCTCGTCGATTAATTAAGCAGAAGAGACTTGCCTAGTTAATTAACGAAAAACCACAGACTGAATCATTGGAAGTACTGATGATGTTGCTAGGTGTTAAACATCGCTGAGAAAAAAGCCAAAAGTCACCCAGGAAACTGGGGTCAAGGCAGGTTGCTTCCTTGCACCAGTATGAATGGTGGGTGCTTAGCTAGTGGGAAAACAGGCTTCTGGAAAGATACTACCAAAAGCTTATGTCTCACTTGCTAAAACTTCCCCCTTGGTATTTGTTCTTCCTGTAGGGACCCCCCACTTTGAACTGCACCAAAGCGATAGGTTGCTGTGATGCTAAGGTTTATGCCAAATGGACAGAAATCTGCTTCCTTTCCTCTCCATGTGGCGATGTCGCATCTCAGATAGGGTATCGGATTCCACTTAGAACAAGCAACGCTTTGCTCGAATCGGTCTTTCTAGCGTTGTGGTTTTTGTGCTGTCAAGATTGCTCAGATTCTTGAAAGGATCAGCATAGGAACTTTGGTCAGAATTTATATTCGTTTATGTATTCTATAATACTATGCTAGAAAACAAAATTTCTGTTCAGATAGCAGATAAAAATGTGTCAGCATCTCGGATCTTTTGATGGAGACTCAATTATGAGAGTAGGTGTCAGAGTTTCTATTTGCAGTGGTAATATAAAAGGAAAGTTGTATCTATGGGAACTAGTCTGTGTGTATATATAATCACCACTTTCTGTAAAAAAACTATAGACATGTTGGCTTAATCTACTCGTCTTGGAGGAACGGTATCTTGTCATCGTCACATATTTACACCCATTCCTTTTTGGTGCTCTGCCGTCCCATAAATTGTGGCAATTTTGGTAGGAAATGGATGGTGGCAATTGAATAGCCAATGGCTCACTTGTTTTACTTGCTTTGTTTGCAGTTGCTGGGGCCATAGCTCTCAAGGACTATTCTGAGGCCGGGTTCATCGTCTTCCTCTTCACCATAGCCGAATGGCTCGAGACCAGGGCCTGCGGCAAGGTATGTTGTCCACAAATTCCTTTCACCTAAGAGATCAGAGCTGTGAGGTCCTCTCATGACCCCACTTACCGGGAAAGGGAGCTTTTTTTCCGATGTGGCATGGTTAGGAGCACATATTCGTACTGATGCGGCATGGCAGGGTATGCTGATATTGATGTGCACTAGACCCACTGATGGACTTGTGAACATATTTTGGTCTGCCATTCTACGCGTAGTAGGTTGGAGTAGAGCCAGGCCCGTTTCGCTGATTGTATTGCCTTTTTAGCATACCTCAGCTGTCACTTATCAGCCAAGGGACTAATGAACTTTATATCTAGTGGACTCAGACATGCATATACACTCATATCTAGGTGTAAGACATGATTAGGGAAAGCCACGCCAATAATTTTGGAAAGATGAGGAGCTGAAGGCAACTACTAAAAGTAATGTCTTCTAAAAAAGAAGCAGTAATCATTAAATATGTCTACATGGGCAATAATTTTTCTTTTTGTGCTACTTTGTCCCTGAAAAATCTGATTACATACTCTTTGACATGCAGGCCACTGCTGGCATGTCGTCACTGATGAGCATGGCACCACAAAATGCTATTCTGGCAGAGACTGGACAAGTGGTTGCTACCCAGGATGCGAAGATCAATACAGTAATAGCTGTGAAGGCAGGGGAAGTCGTGCCAATCGATGGTGTTGTTGTTGATGGACGGAGTGAGGTCAATGAGAGCACCCTCACCGGGGAGTCCTTCCCTGTGTCCAAGCAGGCAGACTCCCAGGTCTGGGCTGGCACACTCAACATAGATGGTAATACATACTACACTGTCACTGGAATCGACATTGCTGGGATGCCTAAAATTCACCTCTGGTCGCTGATCATGCACTGATTCTACATTGGTGATCTGTCAGGTTACATTGCTATGAGGACAACTGCTATGGCCGACAACTCTGCGGTGGCCAAAATGGCAAGGCTGGTCGAAGAAGCCCAAAACAGTCGATCCAGTACGCAGAGGCTGATCGACACTTGCGCCAAGTACTACACACCCAGTAAGCCAGATAGAAGAGACTATGCCTGTAGCGAAAATTCAGTCATTGACAGTTGTAGGATCGGATGGTTTTACTTACTGTGATCTTTGGTTGCACCTCGCAGCTGTTATTTTCATGTCTGCAGCAGTGGCAGTGATCCCTGTGTGTGTCAGAGCACGCAACCTAAGACACTGGTTTGAACTGGCCCTAGTTCTCCTGGTGAGTGCTTGTCCATGTGCTCTGGTGCTGTCGACACCTGTGGCAACCTTCTGCGCGCTACTAAGGGCCGCGAGGACCGGACTCCTCATCAAAGGAGGGGATGTCCTTGAGTCCTTGGCCAGTATCAAAGTTGCTGCCTTCGACAAGACTGGTACAATCACTAGAGGCGAGTTCTCTGTCGAGGAGTTTCAGACAGTTGGTGAGCGTGTTTCGAAGCAACAACTTATTTACTGGTGAGTGTGGCGTCCATATCAGAATGCTCAAAATTCTTCAACGACATTATGTGCTTCGATCTTCTTACAGTATTTTAATTCCATGACTGTTGCAGGGTTTCAAGCATCGAGAGCAGGTCGAGCCACCCAATGGCATCTGCTCTTGTTGGTTATGCTCCATCAAACTCTGTAGAGCCAAAATCAGAAAATGTTGCTGAGTTTCAAATCTATCCTGGCGAGGGGATTTACGGTGAAATTGATGGAGAGGGCGTATATGTTGGGAACAAAAGGATCTTGGCAAGGGCATCGTGTCAAACAGGTTGGTGAAATGTGAACTCAGCATTTACATATTCAATGTTGACAACATTCTTTTGCTATTTACAATTGGACTTACTGTTTAATAAGAGACAAACCTACCCATGCATGAAGTTACTGAAATGAGCATTGCTCAGTAGCATTAAGTTAGTCATTTTTATAGTATATTTTTCTTCATTCTTCTATTTTGTTTAATCGAAACACAATTTTCTGTTGAAATCTTGAGCTGTTAATTGATCATGTGCAACTTTTTTTGTTCTATAGTTCCAGACATAGTAGAACACATGAAAAGAGTTACCATCGGATACGTGGCCTGCAACAAGGAATTGATTGGGGTATTCAGCCTATCGGATTCATGCCGAACTGGGTCAACCGAGGCCATCAAGGAGTTGAGATCATTGGGCATAAAGTCAGTGATGCTTACTGGCGATAGTACTGCCGCTGCCACACATGCGCAAAACCAGGTAATGATTTCTTCTTTTTCTTCTGGAGAATAGGTGGATCTTATTGTTTTGTATTTTCCTTTCTCTAGTGGATACAAATGCAACACCTTCTGATTTTGCTGTTTCTTTTCTTTTTGTGGCAGCTGGGGAACATACTAGCCGAGGTTCATGCTGAACTTCTGCCAGAAGATAAAGTGAGAATTGTTGATGAACTGAAGGCAAGAGATGGCCCTACACTGATGATTGGCGACGGCATGAATGATGCCCCAGCACTGGCTAAGGCTGATGTTGGAGTCTCCATGGGTGTGTCCGGTTCAGCCGTCGCAATGGAGACGAGTCACATTACTCTGATGTCGAATGACATCCGCAGGATCCCAAAGGCTATCAAGCTGGTCAGGAGGACACACCGGACCATCGTCGTGAACATTGTCTTCTCGGTGACTACGAAGCTTGCAATTGTTGCACTTGCGTTTGCCGGGCATCCGCTTATTTGGGCAGCAGTCCTTGCTGATGTTGGCACATGCTTGTTGGTGATCATGTACAGCATGCTGCTACTGAGGGAGAAAGGCAGTGGAAAGGTGGCGAAGAAATGCTGTGCTTCTTCTCACTCAAAAAAGCATGAGCATAGTACTTCCCACCACCACTTGCTCCAATGGTCATCAGCATGAGCATGTATCTGCAGGCAAGCATTCTTGCCATGATCATCACCATGAGCATGATCACCACAAAGAGCCTAGCAACCTGCATTCCACAGACAAGCATGGCTGCCATGATCATCACCATGAGCATGATCACCATAAAGAGCCGAGCAACCTGCATTCCACAGACAAGCATGGCTGCCATGATCATGGCCATGGCCATAGCCACTGCAAAGAGCCGAGCAGCCAAGATGGTGACAAGCAAGCATGTTTCCCATGGGCATGGCCATACCCACCATCTGCAACCCTCACCCCACTGCGAACAAGCATGATTGCCATGACCATGAACATAGCCACCACCAAGAACCCAACAGTTCACATTCTGCCGATGAGCATGATTGCCATGATCACAAGCACTGTGAAGAACCAATCAGCTTGCTTTGTGCCACTGAGCATGCTTGCCACGACCATGAGCAGAACCATGAGCATCATTGCTGTGATGAAGAGCAAACAGTGCATGTCGCAGATACGCATTCCTGCCACGACCATAAGCATGACGGCAGTGCGGCTGATCCAGTTCCAGAGCTGTCGATATCTATCGAGAGCGCATTGCCTGATCACCATGAGCAGGAAATCCAGTGCATCAAAGAACACAAAGAGGAAGCGTGTGGACATCACCTGAAGGTCAAGGATCACGTCCCGGCTCCGACGGATTGCAGCAGGGGAAACTGTCCAGTACGGTGAGCAGCAAGGGATGTGAAAGCAAAGGCAAAGAAGTTTGTCCAAGCTGGCCGGTTGGTCGTACCGGAATAATCCGCAGGTGTTGCAGGACTAGGGCGCGCAGCTGCTGCAGCCACAGCATGTTGAAACTACCAGAGATTATAGTAGAGTAGAATGGAAAGTATAGATGTTATGTTGGTAAGATGACCGAAGCGAGTAACTATCTAGAAAGAAACAGCGACTGCTGAAGCCGCCTGGTCGGCATATATAGCTAGATTCCCATGGCTGATGATAGATATTTGATCTGGTTTTGCTTTGCTTAGCTGCTGAAGAAATGGTGTAGAAGTCTTGATTTTCATGAAGCAGGTGTCATTCTGAAATGATATGCTGCTCTGGTTTTCTCCTTGTTGATTTTGCACCTTCTCGAAGAATTTGAGAAGGTGCAAAGAGAGAGGTTTGTTCATAGTATCAGTGTGCTTCAGCAATAATTGGAAGAAGCTGGTGTAGAGATCAGTTTATAACTTCTTATCAGGTTTCCTTATCAGAGTACCGAGTTGTAATCATACTTGACTTTTGTTGAGGGAAAACTTCAACTAAGTTGGCTTATTATGAAACGTTTCGGAATGTCGCATAGAACCATTGTTGGTCAAGCTATGAAATGGTGTATCCCTTTAATGCAGTGTCAGTGTTTTGCATTACAGTAAGGCAGTAATCTTTTAAGGATGTATACTGCAGTTGTGCAGTTGTGGCAAGAACTTATGGAAACATGTAAACATAAGTTCAAATCCCTTCTTAAATTTATGGATGTAGATTTTGCTGCTAGGAAAGTTTCTTTGAAAAATGGTGACATGATGAGGTTGTGGCTATACCTCTGAAAAATTCATGTGCACTTTGACATTTGTCAAAAACAAAAATGTACCATTAGAGGTTGCATGAATTGCAGCCCAAACATCCCTTTCAGGCGTCACCTAAAGCTGAACTTGTCTAAAAAAAAGCCCTTGGAGCTGAACTGCTGGAACAGTGGAATGGCACTGTTTATTTGACATTCAGGAATTTTCCTGATGACTATTGGAACAATGGAATGGCATTGCTGATCATCTGGCTTCCATGAATTTTCCTGATGACCAGTGGAATAATGGTATTTTCCTGGTGACTACTGGAATAATGGTATGGCATTGATTGCTGATCATTTGACTTCCAGGAATTTTCCTGATGACTATTGGAATAATTGAATGTCATTGATTTTTTATCATTCTACTTCCAGGAATTTTCCTGATGAACCTGACACTGTTCACTAGTACTGTCTAAGTCCAAGTATCAGTAGCATTTTTTCTTGTTCTTTTTCTCCTTCTATGTACACATGTTGCAGGATCTCATTATAGATGGATCTGGCGTGCGAAAATGCCTCTCAAGACCCGATGCTTACTAGAGAGAATATGCATAAGCCGAATTGGACTGGCAATACTCTATGATCCTTGAACAAACTGAAACTGCTAGACATCTCTTTTTTTACCTGCCTCGTTGTTAGGGGGTTTGGGGTTGAGAGGGCACCATCTGAACCCATGGGCATATGCACCCACTTTTCATAAAATGCATTTTAAGCGCGTTTTAAAATGTCAAAAAATCAAAAGAAAATATCACGCATACATGTTCACAAATGTGTGTACGCGGCACAAAGTTTTATGAAAAATGTCTTTGTTTTGCCTCCGCAAAAAAGACAAATTTCAGTGCTTCTAAATAGTGTTTCACGACATAATTTTTTGTCTTTTTGCACAGGCCACAAAAAAAGTTATTTTTCTGTGAAACTTTATGCACGCACATAGAACATGGAGACGTACCCGTGCAATTTTTTTCCAGATTCTTTTAGAATTTAGAAATGTGTTTTTCAAAGTGGGTTCATATGTACCCGGGTTCATCCATGCACTTCTCATCTGGGGTTCTGTTGAAGCTGTTCTGATCTTCTGGATACCAGCTGCTGCCCTTCCCCTCTTTGGCAAGCCTTTTCTTGGTTTTATGTTTTTCTTCGTGGTGGGGATATGTTGTTCATGGTGGATAATGCTGCTATCTGCAAGGCTCTGTCAAATGTGACAAATAGGGTCGCCTTTGATCACCATGTTGTTTGACTCCCTGCTACAAATCGCTTCAACACTGACGGCTCGAGGAGACCTGTCAGTGGTAGCGTTCACCACTGACGGGCCGGCCATGATCAGTTAGTGACAAGTCTGGGAGGGCTATTCTAGTAAGTAAACACTGACGAGCCACTAGCCGACCAGCCAGTGACGAGTCGTTTGTCCACTCCCTGGTGACCCATCATCACTAACCGGTCGCTTCGGCTTCCCGTCAGTGGTGATATGTCAGCACTGACCAGCCATTTACATGAGATACAGAATATCATATTATAGGTAGAGATACAGCTACATGGAATAGTAATTACAGGAAAATTGCATCTATACAGTACTTATCATGGCAAGCTAGGAGGGGAAAGGGATGGCTTGGTCACTTTGAGCTCCCCGCAACCGCTGATATACACGGTTTTCTGTGGGCGATCCCACATGGCTCTAGCAGATTGAGCTCTTTCATCGCCAATCAGCTGTGCAAAATCATTGAAGAATTGGATCCTTTCACCTGGTTTGTAGGTAGGGATGGTTGCAATGCTGGTGATAACGTCCATTCCTACATGATCAATGGAACAAACATCAGAACAAAGGGTAAATAAACTTGGTTGCTTCCATCTTTTTATTAGTAAATAACGAGAAGGACCCGGCAGTTCATAAAAGAGCACGAGGGTGCTCTACAATATGCTGGGGCATTTCAGAAGTTCTGCAAAATTGCAAAGAATGCATGTCCAGTAAAGGAAAAGATTGATAATTGCACATGATAGGTAACATACACCAACCAACTTAATTGTCAGTTATTTTTAAGAAAACAAATATGTGCCTTCGCGGTGAATATGGCATGTAAGCATACAATACACTAGCAAATAAGAGACATGGACCGTCTCCGGAACAGTCTCTTCAGCACTTCAGAAGTTATAATTAACTACAGAAATAAAAAGATCTGAGAAAATGTAACATATGTGCATTAGAGAAAATGTGCATTAGAGAAAATGTAACATATGTGCATTAGAGAAAATGTAACATATGTACACTATTCGTCAGGTACGTGTAACATATGTGCATTAGAGAAAATGTAACCTCTAAATTTTGATAAGAAGTTGAACGGTGAAGAAAAGATTCAAGCAAGCAGACAACATTGCACTTGCGTAACTGCGGCGGACATGGGAGTTGGCGGGCATGAGGTTTGAAGATGGGAGGCAGTAAGTTTAAGAATACTATTGAACTAGATATGTCTTCAAAATTGTTTGAATAAAAAGAGATGTCTTCATTTAGCCAACAAAAACCAAATTGTTTTTGGGTGATGTAATCCGTTATGTTATTTTTTTTCCGAGAAAATGCAAAAGCTTTGCGTCTCGATGTATTGATAGAAAGAAGAGTTTGTACAAGTCCAAAGATGAGAGACACCCAAAACTACAACACGATACCGCTAAACGTTAGGCACCGCCCTGCTGGTACCAACGCTGCAAGACCCCTCGCGCCCGCCCTTGCCTAGCTTCCGACTTGATAGTGTCAAGGAGACCAGCTAAACTGAGCCTAGCGTTGTCGAAGATGATCGCGTTACGATGCTTCCAGATAGACTGGATTAGAAGGATCCGTTATCTGAAAATTTGAATACCATGCTACCAACATGACGACGGAGGACGTGCCCTCTCTAACAGCAGTCTGGACGGAATGGCATGTTAGTTGCCCCAGTCCACAAAATAGTGCCTGCAGCGAGGGACACCTCATGCCACATCGTGAGCCAGAAGGGGCAACTCGTGAGGTGACCCATCGTCTCGTCCGACTGGTCACAGAGCACGCCAGCTAGGTGCATGCTGCAGGCCACGTCTCTACAGTCTCTCAGCGGTCGTGACAGCCGAGCCACACGAATTAGCGCGGGGGGAGGGAAGACTTCCAGTTCAACTTTCAAGAGCTCGAACCGACCGACACATGAAAGAGGGCGTCATACCAGGTCCTGGATGTGTACTGACTGCTCGGTGTCCACCACCATTGGAGGACATCTGGTGAGGTGGAAAGCACCACCCCGTGGACTATTCACCTAACCTGGATATACTGCCAGAGGGATGGCTGACATCCAATGACGGTCGGTCAAGGCCTCCCTAACTGTGCCCTTTTTTTCCTAGTGCGCCCTGAGACCAGGAGAAAGAGCTCAGGCGCAAACTCTGAGATAGTGCGCCCATCCAACAAGCAATCCTCCATAATAAGGTAGATGCTCCGTCGCCAACCACTATGTTGGTGGATGCGGCGAACACCTCCCGTTCATCACGGGAGAAGTCCGATATATCTAAGCCTCCTGAGCGGAGTGGCCTGCAACCAAGGGCTGGAGCAGCTCATTCGACAACCTGCTTAGCGCGAGAGGGGTCCCGAGCTATCTGATCAGAAAGGGAGCTAGCTGACACTCCATGACCGATGCTGCCTCCAGGGCCTCCTCGTCCGAACATCCAAATGGGACACCGAGCACTTGCCGAAATTGGTGTGAAGCCCCGATACATGCCCGAAGATCGCAAGTATGCTGCGAACAATGAGCAACTCTGCTCTATCCGGGTGGTAGAAGATGACAGCCCTTCTTCTCAAAGTGAGACACTCACAGCCAAATTCCGGGGTACTAGGAGGCGGAGCAACCCAAGCTCAGCCTTGGCCAACAACTTGTTTAGTGTATCTATCACCAACACAAACACCATATGGGAGAGTGAATCAACCTGTTGCAGGCCCTTGCGATGCCAGACCGGCAGATAACACCGATGGGGCATGCTCAAGCTAGATAACAAAACTAACTATTAAATCACAGGATAAGCTAACATGTATGCAGCAAAGATGAGGATGTTATGGCTTGCTGTTGGGAAGAACTAAGGTAGACATTGATTCATTGATTAATGGCATGGATGCTTTTCTGAATAATCTATGACCTGTACAGATGGGATGTAAACAAAGCTTGTAACAGTATATCACCGGAAGGTTCATGTTTAGAAATCCTACTCTAGCAAGGCTGCATTTTGCTCTTAGTCTTAACAATCCTATCATTAGTCGATCAGTCATTAGTCAAATTCCACATAACATAGCTGGTTCATGAAGTGCATGTTATTGAAAAATTGAAGGGACGATATCAAATTCTTGCAAGACATTCAACACGAGATCTGTGATAACCATCTAATACAAGTAATTCTGACAGAAGTACTCACCTTCTAATACAGTTCCAAAAACAATGTTCTGATCATCAAGCTCTGGACAGGGCCCTGGCCCTGTGGTCACCAGGAATTCAACATTGTGATAATCAGGACTGAGTTTGATGCTATCGTCGTCGTCATTCTGCTCAAGACACAAGGATAGGGTGCCAGGCCTTGCATGTCTTAGTTGATACGCTTTAGGATCAACAGTCTCAACATTTCTCACAAGCTTTGAGGGAGGTTGGACCACGCCCTTATCACGCCGAGAACCTTGTCGGCCAGCAGCAAAGAACTGACCTTGAAGCACCTTGTGGACAAGTGTGCCTCGATATGCAGAAGTAGTGCAGGTAGTTTTGAAGTTGGCAGTAGTGATCGGGAGTAGCCGACCATAGAGACCAAAGACTACACGTCCGAGGGGCTCGGAATCAGGGCATGAAGCAAGTTCAGCTCCTAACGTGCGGTCATTGCTAAAGAAGCTTGGGCAGATGCTAAAGTCCATGAATATGCGGTCGGTGATGGTGGTGTCAATTGTGGAGGAGGATGGAGCGTTTGCATTGTCTATGGCAAAGGAGGAGGACGCAGAGAAGAGAAGAGAGGAGGCAGGGAGTAAGGCGAGAGACCGCCTAGGAATTTTTGGGGAGTGGTTGTATTTATGGGTACTGTCATGGTTTGGTTTTGAGGTAGCAAAACAGGAAGACTGGCTGCTAGGGTGGTGGTGGAGGCTGCTAAGAGAAACATGGTCAGCCATGGAGGAAGTAGCTTTTGTGCTTGATGAAGGCATCGTTTCGTTGTTAAGTGAATGCTTCAATATGGTGCTAATATCATTTCCTGCAATAACAACAGAAGATGAATGAGGCATAAACTTTGCTTAAGTAATATGCTTGCTCTCTTGACAACAAGCATAGCACTGTCAGGTATAACTAAAAGCTCAGGCATTCATAATATAAGAACTCTAGGTTATCTCTCTAATTTTTCACATGGAGCTCACCCAGGATGGAGCATATGACATGGGTGTACAGATCTCTCTCTCTCTATTCTAAAAGTGACTCCTACTGCAGCAACCTAATTAAGCCACGTCACCCCTAGAATTACAGTCAGTAAATTAATTAATATTTCCTATTTACTGCACCCATGCATTGTATGTGGTGCAAACAATGAATGTAAGGACTGTTGCTAAACAATTGGAAGGTTGGTGCCTGAAAGGCTATATTTGAATAGAAACATTCTGTCCTTTGAAAACAACATTTCATTCATATATAAAATTAAAAAGCTTCATGCATATATATAGAAGTAGAAGATGTGTCATGCATATAAAGACCGGCGTGTACTGTGTTTGGCACAGATCTGTGCAGTAAATCATACTCGATGGACAATTTAGGTATGGAGGCACATGTATCAAATGGACTAGTTCAATGTTTAAATGAAATATATACTGAACGGTTCTGGAAGGTTCTCGTCTGCATCTTGTCTTACATAGCATATAATGCTCCCGATATCACACCAACATCAAGATATGTCAACGTTACTCCTGAATAACATCAAAATCAGCCCCGAGAATTTAATTCTCTTTTGGTAACCTGGAGGAGTTGCTTGAGACTGGTACTCAACTGCTCATTGAAAATTATGTTTCGAAGTGTTAGAAGAAAGGTGTGTGCACCATTGGAAAAATACAGTAAAACCTCTTTTCAGAAACAAACCATCTTTGAACTATTACAGACATGCATGCTAAAGAGAAAACATGAGGAAAGAAATTACTAAGACTATTCATAAACATATTTGGTTACTTAATTGTGAATACGCCCACAGCAACGTGTGGGCATGGCCCTAGACCCTAGTGTACAGCTATTATAATAGGCAAGAAACAGCAATCAAGTAGTTACAATACACATGTATGCAGTATGCTGGCAATTGCATCAAAGTTTGTTAAATATATGGATTTCACATTACAGCCTGCTACCCTACTCTCCCTCCAAAAACCCAGTAGGCAATCACCACATTCTTAATAAGTCCATATATCCAACAAGCTGACGGGCAGCAATTCAACAAAAGAACTGCCCATCTGCCTGGGCCATCGGCAACTCCAAACCGCAAAAGTGGCGATTGGCATCTGTGACCTCATACTGCTCAAGCAGGATGAGGGTGCAAGCTGGATGCAGGCGGTCACCACAGCCAGTCGTCAACCAGCAAGTGGGGAGAGCCTTCCCTTGGCTCGTCTCTTTGTTGTCTTGCTTCGATATTATACATTACTACTAACTGTGAATTGTCACATTTCTATTGTACTACTACTCTTGGTCCCTAGACCCATGAATGAGCTGTGTGTTTCTGACAAAGACTCAAAAATATGAAGAGGAAATCTGACAGTTTTACTATAAATTGAACCAGAATCATTGGCCATCTAGCAAGCATTCCCTGGCGTCCATGGCACGCAGCTGACTTAGTGTGATAGTTTCATACTTTCAGTCCAACCAGCAATACGGAAAGCAAGGGATCAGCTCGTTGCCTTTTACAGCACCCAAAGAAATGGAAACAGAACGGCGTAGCCACGGCGCACGGACCTCACCTTCCAGATCACCGCCGGCGGCGGCGGCGGCGGACGGTGAAGGCACACCCCTGCGGCAGCACTTGGCCCTGCGGATGCGGTAGGCGGAGGTAGAGGTCAGGCACGAGGAGGGGACGGGGCGGCGGTGGGAGCTAGGGTCGTGGTCTCGGCGGTGGAGAGCGAGGCCTAGGGACGTGGCGGTGGCGGTGGCGGCCATGGTGGCGGTTGGAGCAGCTGTGGCCTGTGGCCGGCGCTGGCCGGAAAGGATAAGGGTATGCTCGAAATTTTATTCGGGGAAAAAAATTCTATTGAGCGAGCGTCAGTTCGCGAGACGTCTTCCGGCCCGACGCTTTCCCTGGTCGTTCTATCGGTCGAGTTAAATCCGTTAAACCGTCACAATACATGCACCGTTAACAAAAAAAAACCACCATAACACGTTTGTGTAATTTTACACCAAATGCAACGCATGACAATGAAAGGAGACACTGACAGTTTTTTGAACCACTTTTTTTGACGTGGCAACCCGCCCACATGGCGAAAGAGAAGATGGCACGGGGCAAACACCGTTACTTGTTCGGTCGAAGGCGTCCTTTTGGGTTGATCGAAACCAAATCGGCTAAAGCCAGCCCACTCATTCTTCTTGTGGTTGTCCCCTCTCGCTCGCGCTCCTTTGGTGCTGCTCCCACGACTGCCACCGCCGCCAACCATCGGAGCTATGGCGTCTTGAAACGACGGCGAGAGCGATCAAGACTCCATGCAATAGTTGGATTCAAATGTAAGCATCCTCTCCCCTCTATCTCTTAGGGTATGATTAGAGTTAGGGTTCTTGCCTATCTGGGGAACTTTCTCAAATTGAAGCTCAATTGTACCGAATCCAGTTGATTTGATTTGTGGCCCAATTGTTTTTAACTGGATTTATCCAGGCCCCTCTCGCCATTGAAGACTTCGACTTTAAGGCCATTTGTGGAGTATGAGGAGGTTCCCGAGACAACCTGGGTCGAAGCCCAGCCGCGAAAGCAGCCGTAGGCCCGTCAGTGATCCGCGTCAACGCCAACCGTTGGATCAATCCAACGACAGCGGATTTGACCCGTGCTGATTAAAACCAGTTGCGAGCTGGAAACCTTAGCCATTTCCCCCTTCAACCTCGATTCTTCCGGTCTCTTAAGAGGAGAGGCGGCCGTGCGGCGACTCAAGGCTCACCGGCCATGGCGGCGCGGTGGTTGCCCTCACCGGAAGAGCGTGCAGTGGACCAAGTCCAACGCGCTCCTCCGTTGAGAGTATCTGTCGGCGACGCGCACATGGCCTGTTAGGCGGCGACGTTTGAGAGGCATTTCGCCGGTGTCTGCCGACGTAAACTTGCGGTGGCGGCGACGTGCAAGGCGATGGTCGCGTCCATCTGCGCAGCAGCGACGGATGCATCTTTCCGCGCGTCATCCCGAAGGATGGCGACATTCCGACCATGGCATGCACGCACAACGGCGTCTGAGCGGACCCTAAAGGCCAGAGTTATAAGGTGAGCCCCAAATCCTCTTCTTTTCTTAAACTTCATACATTTGGGCACTAATTTGGGGATTTGGTTCTGTAGGGTTTCAAAAGAATTGGGGATAAATGTTTTAGGGTTTGGATTATGGCCAAAATTGGGGGAAAAGGAGGTTTTACTTAATCATATATTCCACTCCGTCTAATTGCTTAATGGGATTTAATCAATGCTAACTACTAACAAATATCTTGATGTGGAAACGTGGCATAGTTAAACTAACAGAACATGTTAATGATCATAAATCTCTAACTAGCACTAATCCAGTAGCAATTTACACCTTACTGAAACCTCTTAACCCTAGACATTAAACATTTACTTTAATAGAGGGCAACTTAACCATAATCATGAACCATTAGACTTAATACTTTAACCATTAGCACATAATCAAGATCAACACCTTGAACAAATAATCTTTAGGGATCTAATCTAGGCTTAATTAGCTCAAGATACCATTGTTAGAAATAACCCATTGGAATTGACGTGATTAGATCCTAAGCCTAATAATAATTAGATCACCTAAAACATAATGAACAGAGAGGTACATTATGATTGTACCACCAATGGAAGCAGCCATAGGTGTAGCCAATCCAAAGTGTCATGCCTGCTTGATGCAGGTGTGATGCAGGCTCAGGGTAGACAATCGCAGCGGGTAACAACGTCCCTCTGGGCACCACCGATACTATCCTGGAACAGGGGACGAGCTTGGAGATGATCTTCCCATCGTGCAGCGCTCCACCAGATCGGTTAGGGTTTTAGGGAGATGTGGGAAGCATGAGTAAACCATACATGAACTAGTTAAATCGTAGGTGTCGGCTCTTCCCCCCATCTAATATGTGTGCTCTGGCGACAGGGGACCAAAACCATAGTTGGTTAGGGTCACCCGTCGAATCAGGGCGCATTAGTTGAGATTAGGGTAACATATGTTGGTGCGCGGCCCCTCTCCTCAACGTTATCTTTACTTTTCAGTTTCAGCATTGCTAAGGGGCTGTTTGGATTGTGACTATGTTTGCATTATGTTGCCACACTTGCCTAACTTGAGTTGCTTAAATTGTTAGCCACACTTTGGCTTGCCTAAGGAAATCTTGCCACACTTTTTGTGTCTATGACATGTGAGGTTCACTGCTCATAAAAAAAATCTTGGCTTAGTGTGGCCAGAACCAAACACCCATCTAACTTGAGCAAACTTGCCTAATGTGAGGTATGCCAAAGTGTGGCAATATGTGGCTGGGAACCAAACAGCCCCTAAATCTCAGTCAACTGAGACTTAACAACATCTCAGTCGATGCTATATTCGTCAGATCTTATATGAAGATCCATGTAAAAATAATAATTTTTTTTATTTCTTTCTTTTTATATGTTATGTCATCTAACCTCACCCTTTCAATTTATCTATTCAGTCCGTTGGACCTTATAGATTAATACACCAACAAAACCCAACGGCTTAGCATGAGCGGTTCGCTATCTCAAAAATCAACCAGCAACAAAACCATTTTTAGTAGGTGCCGTGCGCGGGTGCAGGCGGCTCCACGATGACCAGGATGGCAGGATCGACTCTCGTCTCCCTTTATTTAGCCGCAGCCGGCAGCACGGATGTACAGTGGTGGACGTTAACGCAGGACCAGGATGGACGCCGCCGAGTCGTCGCCGATGCACATCGTCCTCTTCCCGTGGCTTGCGTTCGGTCACATGACCCCCTTCCTCGAGCTTGCGGAGCGCCTGGCGGCCCGCGGTCACCGCGTCTCCTTCGTCTCAACGCCGCGCAATATCAGCCGCCTCCCGGCCGTCGTGGACGTCCACCTGGTGGCCCTGCCGCTCCCCCACGTGGACGGCCTCCCCGAGGGAGCGGAAGCCACCAGCGACCTCCCGCCCGGCAAGGCCGAGCTCCTGCAGAAGGCCGCCGACGGCCTCGCCGGGCCGTTCGGCGCCTTTCTAGACGACGGCAAGAAGCCGGACTGGGTCATCGTCGACACCTTCCACTACCTAGCCGCCGCCGCCGCCGCCCGCCGGGGCGTGCCGTCCGTGATGTTCCCCATCTTCTCCTCCTCATCGAGCGCCCTATGGGGCGTGCCGCGCGTGTCGACGGCCGTTGACCCGGAGGTAGGGGCGTCGCTAGCGCAGCGCTTCTTGTTAACCCACCAAAGCTGCAAGATGGTGGCCAAGCGGTGCTGCGTGGAGTTCGACCCCGACGGCGTGCCTCTCCTGCCGGCCATCTTCGGCAAGCCGTTCGCCCCTCTCGGCCTGCTGCCGCCGCCTCTGAGGTCCACCGAAGGCGACGCGCTCGTCTCATGGCTCGACCGACAGCCGCCGAAATCCGTCCTCTACGTCGCGCTGGGAAGCGAAGCGCCGCTGAGCAAGGAGCTGGTGCACGAGCTGGCCATCGGCCTGGAGCTCGCCGGGACGGCGTTCCTCTGGGCCCTGAGGAAGCCCAGCGGCGTCCCGGACGACGCCGTCCTTCCTCCGGGCTTCCAGGACCGCACCAAGCACCGCGGGCTCGTGGCGATGGGGATGGTCCAGCAGACCAGGGTGCTGGCGCACGACTCCGTCGGCGCGTTCCTGACGCACTGCGGGTGGAGCTCGGTCATCGAGGGGATGCAGTATGGATGTCCCCTTGTCATGCTGCCATTCTTTGGGGACCAAGGGCCGATTGCTCGGCTCATGGAGGGGAGAAAGGTTGGACTGCCGGTGCCAAGGAAGGGAGAGGATGGGTCGTCTTTTGACCGGGAAGGCGTCGCGTCGGCGGTCCGGGCCGTCATGGTGGAGGAGGAAGGTAGATGTGCCTTCGCGACCAATGCTGGGAAGTTGCAACAGGTTGTCGGCGACACTGCAAGCCATGAGCAGTGCATCGATGACTTCCTTCAGCAACTACGATTTTACAAGGAATAGTGTCGGCATGGCCCGGCGCGTTCTTTTGTGACAGGCCTAGGGCCAACAGAATCGCCTCCTCCTCAGCTTCTCTCAGAATAGCCACTTCATATATATTTTATAATCCTATCTAGTTAAAATCTAATTAGTTAGAATTATAAAAAAAATATGAATGACGATTCTGGAAGAAGCTGAGGAGGAGGGTGATTTTGGGAGAATCGTCAAAAACAACTAGCCCCTATTCAAGAAAAGTACTATCGTCGGGTCATATAACAACGAAATAGAATGTACTGTATCACCGTATCGTTATCCTATGATTTTCATTTGATCATTCATGTCAATATTTAGTTATTAAAGTGATTTTTGTGTCTTTTATTTTTTTTCATCTTTTTATTATTTTTCGATACTGGCCTATTTGGCCTAGCCCAACATTGCGTCGGACGCTTCCCGGGCAAAACCAAAGGGGCCACGGCCCCCTCGCCCCACTCACCCACTCCACTCATTCCCCTTCAAAGTCTCCGCCCTACTCTTGATCCTTTTTTTGCCGATGGTGGTCGCCAACCAATTCGGCGATCTCTGGTGTCCTTAGGTACACATCTGTGCCCCCCTCTCAATGTCAAGTGAAATGGTCCATTTGGATTTTTTTTTATACGTGGTGAGATTCGTATTCCCAACACTAGGGTTTCGGCGACGGCAACAAAGACGACAACAGGCGACGACGACGGAGTAGACAGTAGGCGACGAGGACCCTCGGCTCCAACCCAGGTGAGCATCTCATTCCTCCGTTTTTTGCAGTAGGTCACTGCTGAAAAAAATGGCATTTTGCTTAGGTCATTGTCGTGGGTTTGTCACGGCAGATGTCCTCGTGAAATGACTTAGTCGTGGAGACATCGCTACAGGTTAGCTTAAAGGGGTTAAACCGGACAAGGGACACGCGGGTTATATACTAGTTCGGCCCCTTCGATGAAGGTAAAAGCCTACGTCTAGTTGTTTTGGTATTGCTAGGGTTTGGATGACCAGGGAGCGAATCCGCTTTGCCTGGCTCTCGAGTTGTTGTGTGTTGTCCCTAAACCGCTGCCGGGTCGTCCCTTTATATACATAGGTTGACGCCTGCCGGTTTACAGAGTCCCGAGGCCGGATCATAAATGTGTCCGGCTCGGTCTCTATTCCTTCTAACTTACAATACAAGTGACATGAAAGAGTCGGTTTACATCTACAGGCCTTAACCCGCCTTTGGGCCTTGGGCCTTTGTAAAACGCCACCATCCTCACGTCTTAATGGCTTCCATCTTCATAGAGTTAACCCGGCTACTCCTGGTCGGTTTACGTCCAGTAGTAATATCCCCAACATTAGGACCCAGATTGGTTTGAACTTGTTCATGTCAATCTTCAACACTTAGAAAAATTCCTCCTTTGCATCTTCGCCTTGATCTTGTAAACCGCCGTGACGTCATACTCCAGGATCATGATAAATCGCCGTGATGTCACCTTGTTATTTAAAAATGATATATCTCACCTTTAGTTAATGAACCTTCGACGATCGAGGCAACCGCTCCTGTTAGGTATCCAATATTCCGGCCCCTCGATTCTCGCGCCTGTTACCTCCCCCTTTACCTTATAAATAGGGCAACGGGTCATTTCCTTTTTCCCCTCCGTCTCTTCGCTTCTTCTCCCTCCTCGCGACGCCTCTGCACCCGAGCACCGCCACCGTCGCCGAGCTCCGCCTCTGCATCTCCGTCGTCCGCTACATCGACCTGGTTGCACCAGATAGCCGCGGCGTAACTCCGCTTGCTTCAACAGCCGCTGTAAGATCTTCCCTTTCCTCCTCTATAGATCTACTTAGGGTTTCAGTGTTCATGAATGTTCATCGAAGCTCCGGCAACTGTTCTTCCTTGTTCCTCCTTAGTCCATGGAAGAACCCTCAAGCCTGATGTATTTCGTGTAGTAGCTATAGCGTTCCTTATCTTTTGCTATCACAACAAACCCTTATACGCATAAAAACTGATCTGGACCTTTGTGAATTGCTTCGGGACCAACCTTTTTAGGTCTAAATCTTTTTGCTTCTCTTGTCTTACGGTAGATCTAAAATTTCCAAGTAATCTTGTGAAACCTGTTTTACCTTACTTAGTCGTTCTTGCCTTAGATCTGTATCTTCTTCATTACATAGGCGGTTTACCTTTGTATAAAGCAATCTATCACATACCATTAGTCCCCTTGTAAACTGGCAACTCCTTTGTGTCCGTCATCATACTCTGGTTTAATAATATGTGTATATCTCTTTTTCCACCTATTGCCTTGTCATTCATAATTGTATCATCCTCCAGTTTACCAATTTCACATATTTGGACTTCTTTATCCTGTTGAACCTTATGCCTTACCATGAATGAATTGTAAACCGGCATTTCTTTTCAGCTTTTTGCTTGCAATGGCCAAGCAATTTTATTCATGTAACTGGGCTCCCTCCCGGGTTACCGAGGAGCAACTTAATGGAATGGTCAAAATTGACACTTTACCCAAAAAGAATGAGATCCGATGGCGAGTTCCTGGACCGGAGAACCCTCCTACTCCCAAGCAATGTGAAGTAGTGGTATTTGTTGATCACATAGGCCGTGGCTTCAAACCGCCCGGATCGAAGTTTTTCCGGGATGTGCTTGCCAGCTTTCAACTCCACCCTCAAGATATTGGACCCAACTCGGTGTCCAATATATGCCACTTCCAAGTCTTCTGTGAAGTGTACTTACAAGAAGAGCCAACTGTTGAGCTGTTCCGGGATTTCTTCCATCTGAACCGGTGCACTAAATTTGTAGACGAGCCCAATACTGAACTTGGTGGCGTCTCCATTCAGAAAAGAAAAGAGGTTGAATTTCCTCATGCCAAGCTGCACAGTCACCCCAAAGAGTGGAATCAAACTTGGTTCTACTGTAAAGACACCTCCCCTGAAGATGAGAACCCTCTGCCGGGTAACCGTGCTCACCGGCTGGCCAATACTCATCCTCTTCCACAACGATTAAGTGCCCAGGAACGAGCCCCGTATGCACCTCAACTCGCCAAGCTGAGGGCCTTCCTGGCCAACGGTTTAACAGGTGTAGACTTTGTCCGTTGCTGGATATCCTGGAGTATCTTGCCGCTAAGTCACCGCTCTCGCTTAATGTGCGAGTACACTGGTGAAGTAGAAGACTCCCAACGTCATATCAATATTCAGCTAACGGATGAAGAAGTCACTGAGGCTGTCAAGAAAATATTGAATGAATCGGAAGCTGTCTGTCGCCAAACCGGTTTACTCCCATTTTACACACAAAACAAACCTCATGCTATAAAGTGTTGTTCTTCCGCTTTACACTTGATATCTTTATACTGTATAACCTTTGAACACCCTTCTGCTTATTTTTAAACAGGGCGATGATCCGTTTTGGAAGAAGAAACTTCAAGAAAAAGCGGCAAAGCCTTCCCGTCCCAAAACAAAAATCATCAAGAAAACCTCAAAGCGGAAGGCACCTGAACGCATCAGTATGGAACTGGATGATGACCCGGACGAACCGTAAGTTGAGGTAGAACTTGATTCACTTGGTTCACTTTTCATGCATCTCATTGATAATGATACTTATCAGGAGGACGTTGAGGACAGCCAAGCTGACGATGCAGAGGTAATTATCCTTTTCTCCGGTTCAGACTCTCTGCCTACACAAAAAATCCGTCAAGCGGTCCGGAAAGTAAGATTTTCTCACCCTCTTGCTCACTTGGATCCAACATTTATTTTGAAGAAGCAGCAGCATGAGGCTCGCCGCACAACCCGGCACAGCGGCCAAAAGGTTACTTCAACTGGTTTACCAGACACCCCGGTTCGAAAGCGCCGATCTGAGGTCTCACCCACTTCTGACACTTCTTATCCCAAGGCAGGCTATTTCCGACAACCTCTTAATCCGTCCAATTCGAATTATAAGGTGACACCTCCTTCATCCTCTGGCGAGTCAACAGCGACCCAACTTCCTCCTCTCAAAACTGTAGCTGGGTAAGTACTTCAACCCCTTATTTTGATGTTTTCATACTTTATATGCTATGCTTAACTTTCACATCTTATTCTATTGTAGAGCCAAAGCTAGACCCAGCAAAAAGGCTCGGATGAACAATCCGCCCGAAGACCAGGTGGTCATTGAACCGGAGCAAACGGTTGAACCGGAGCGAACGGCTAAACCGGAAGGTCCAAATCCTGAAGCTACCTTTGATGAACCACCCCCTCAAGATCACAATACTGATGAACAACCAGAAGTTGACACTGCTGTGCCTGATGATGAACCGGCAGATCCAATCCGGGCTGATGATAGATCTTCTAGTCCAGTGAGAACCACTGACACTCCATCAACTCCAGAAAAGGCTGCTGGAGACAAAGAAGGCGAGGTTATCATTACTAGTATTGGTCACACTTCTCCTGGCCATCCTATAATTTTGGCAAAACATAGTGCCAAGGAAGAGTGTGCTGCTATGGAGAAAGGCAAATGGAGTACTGATTTATCCAGCTATGCCCATCTTAGTGCTCAAGAACTCCACTCTGGTTTCCTAAGCCGTCTGCACTCAAACAGTGATTATGAAGCCGGTTTGGTGAACCTGATGAAGGAGCGCTATGAGGTATTTTCATCACTTCCCCTTTTCGTAAATCCAATTTTGTAAATATCAACTCAAGTAGCCCCCAAGGGCCGGTTTATGATAACAATCATAAATTGGGACTTTGTAATATCTCAATCCTTACATGTTGATCCTCCATATGTCAAATGATCTTTGGAAACAAACCGGTACTTTATCATTGTATTCCTGTAGTTTTCATCGGTGTAGCCCCCAAGGGCCGGTTTATCTTTCCAAAGTAAACCGGGTCTTGAATCAATGCGTCAACTTTGAACAGATGTACATTAGCCCCCAAGTGTTAAGGATAATGCTTGCATTGTACTTGAGACTTGTGAAAAAATATGTTGATGATAGAGCAAATAGGCATTAGCCCCCAAGTACAAAGTGCATAACTTGTTATACACTTGGTACTTCATAACATGTTTTAATGATATATCTCATCTTTGTAGGCTAAGCTGAGTAAAAAGGATGCTCAAACCGTGGACCTTCAAGAGAATGTTAAATCTCAGCAAGCAGAGGCTTCCAAAGCCAAAGAAGAGCTGACCAATGCCCTAGCAGCTATGGAGAAACTGAAAGAAACCTTTAACAAAGAACGTGTAGACTAGGAAACAGAAAAGGCCGGTTTAATAAAGAAGGCCGAGGATGCAGAGGCAGCCCTGAAACCGGTGGTTGAAGAACTGACCGGTTTAAAGCGGCAGATTAACGCCATGACTACTGCTGTGTTTGGTAAGTACCTTCTCATGCAGTTTGTCTAAATTCATAATATCTTATCAATGGCCGGTTTACTAATGTTTAACCATGACAGGGACCTGCATTGCTCATCTGGGCTCTGACATGAGGATGAAGCTGAAAGCGGCCTATACCTTGATAGAACAGATGTTCTCTGGATCCCAGCAAGCCATTTGTACTGTAGCTTATAACAAGCCTCCGCCGTCGCTGATAAAGGAAACTATCGAAAAACTGGCCATCCTGCCTGCCCAAATCAATGAACTGAAGAGATTAGCCGCAAGGTCAGGTGCGCTGACCGTGCTAATCCAGGCCAAGGTGTGGATTCAGATCTTGAACCGGCAGATATCATCAAAGGCTATCCTGGTGTGAAAGAAGACGGCTCAGACTTCAATAACGATGATTTCTGAAGGCTGACAAAGGAGATGCGGCCGATAGCAAGCAAACTGGCGGAGGATACAGATCTATCTCATTTTCAACCGGTTTATGATGCTGAGGGAAAAAGATAGGCCGCGCTCATTCATAATGTTGAAGATCTTGTGCCGCCAATCCGTAAGCATACTTACGCTCCTAACATTGACTACTCCAACCTTATCCATGAAGAGGCTATTTTTCAAGCCTTAACCAAAATCGATTGGTCAACGGTTGATTTCCAGCGTCTGGGGAGGGATGAAGAGAATGCGACCGCGCAAGATGACTCTCAATCGTCAAGCCGTCCTGATGAGGAATCCTAAACCGGTGGCCGGTTTATTAGCTCCAGTCTGCCACTTCTTTGAAAACACTTATTCGATTTTGGGGTATTGAAAACGCCTTGTAATAGGATAGCATGAACACCTTACCTGCCATGCCATTGAGCATGTTTGTTTTGCTTGATACTGAAAACGTGTCCTGCTTTTGGGATCTATTTATGCATAGCCATTATGATTTATGTTCCTGCATATAAGAACTTGAAAGCGTCCTAGTGGTTTACCACCGGACGGGTCATGATGCCCAAAAATATATAACTTGGATGGATAACCAAGATTTGTATTAACCAGATATAAAATAAATGATACCTGTGATATATCTTCGTTGGCTGACCAACTGTTGGTATAGTAGGAGTGAAAATACCCATCTGTAGGGTTGACGACTCTTTTCCCTCTTGCTGGTTCATATAAAAACCATACCGGTTGATGATTACCACCGGATTGTATATTGCTGGTGACATGTAGCCAAAACCAGACCGGAGCAATTTAATGCCGGTTTAGAACTGATCATGTACTGACAACTGAGCGTTGAAAGCCACGCCAGGTTGTAATAAACACCGGTTTATCAGAAAATATTCATAAATCCCTGATCAAAAGATTTTAAAACAGCAAACACAAAAGAAATATGCAAAGCTTTTCATGGGCAGCCAGGCCCTAAGTCGAGGCTTTTCATGGGCTACCAGGCCGCTGAGTTAAACCGTTTTGCAAAGCCTTTTAAGATGGACCTCAATCTTTAACCAATCACCGGTTTAACTTTGACAAGTTCAAGGTCTATGAGATTGACTTGTCAAACGTTCGGTGGGTCATACCAAGTTTACCTGGACGGAGTGGCTTACTTAAAGAGGCAGGATAACCCGGGGTTTTAGGTGAATACACCTGGCTTCCAAGCCTAGCTTGATAGCCTATTACAAGGGTGCAAACTCGTTTGTTCTTTCAGAAGCAAGGAGCCCCCAAGTAATATTTGAGCAATGCTCAGTGGTGACCTATGTTTGAGTTGTGCTTTATGCAACAGACTCTCTTTGGCTCCACATAATTTCCTTGTGGCTTTTAAGCTTATCAAAAGGTGTGGCTATGGCGTAAATACAACCAAGCCCCCTAGTGATTTCCCTTTTTGGTTTTAAACCGATCAAGAGGTGTAGCTATGGTTCGGATACGACCAAGCCCCCTAGTGATTTCCTTTATATCTGTGTGGCTTTATAAGCCGGGTTAATAGAACTCCGCTTTGTAAGTAGAAGCTCCCATGGAACCACACATGATGGAAAAAAGAACAGAGACCCCGCTTTAGCCGAGGCTCCGATTTATTATATAATATATACATTGTCATAAGTATGTACATAAGAAGAGCCTGTGGCTCAAGTATAGTAAGGCCGAAGAAGAGCTATATTCCATGGCCGCTGGGTCTCCTCCTCTGATTTGCGTGAGTCTTTGTGCTCTCGAACATCGATGAGGTAGTATGACCCGTTGTGCAGATTTTTGCTGACCACAAAAGGTCCTTCCCAAGGTGGGGATAACTTGTGCATATCAGTCTGATCCTGGATGAGCCGGAGCACGAGATCGCCTTCTTGAAAAGTTCTGGTCTTAACCCAGCGGCTGTGATAACGTCGGAGCTCTTGCTGATAAATCGCCGAATGTGCTGCTGCTAAATCACGCTCCTCATCTAACAGGTCCAGTGAGTCCTGACGTGCTTTCTCATTCTTAGCTTCAACGTAAGCCGCCACACGGAGTGAGTTGATACGTCCCCGTCGTATCTACTTTTCCAAACACTTTTTCCCTTGTTTTGGACTCTAACTTGCATGATTTGAATGGAGCTAACCCGGACTGACGCTATTTTCAGCAGAATTACCATGGTGTTATTTATGTGCAGAAACAAAAGTTCTCGGAATCACCTCAAACTTCACGGAGCAACTTTTTGAAAAATATAAAAAATACCTGCAAAAGATGAAGGCCAGGGGGCCCACCACCTGTCCACGAGGGTGGGGGGCGCACCTGCCCCCTACCTCGTGGGCCCCCTGGAGCTCCTCCGACTCCAACTCCAACTCTATATATCTTGTTTGGGGGAGAAAAAAATCAGAGAGAAGAAATCATCGCGTTTTACGATACGGAGCCGCCGCCAAGCCCTAAAACCTCTCGGGAGGGCTGATCTGGAGTCCGTTCGGGGCTCCGGAGAGGGGAATCCGTCGCCACCGTCATCATCAACCATCCTCCATCACCAATTTCATGATGCTCACCGCCATGCGCAAGTAATTCCATCATAGGCTTGCTCGTCGGTGATGGGTTGGATGAGATCTATCATGTAATTGAGTTAGTTTTGTTAGGGTTTGATCCCTAGTATCCACTATGTTCTAAGATTGATGTTGTTATGACTTTGCTATGCTTAATGCTTGTCACTAGGGCCCGAGTGCCATGATTTCAGATCTGAACCTATTATGTTTTCATCAATATATGAGAGTTCTTGATCCTATCTTGCAAGTCTATAGTCACCTATTATGTGTTATGATCCGTTAACCCTGAAGTGACAATAATCGGGATACTTACCGGTGATGACCGTAGTTTGAGGAGTTCATGTATTCACTATGTGTTAATGCTTTGGTCCGGTACTCTATTAAAAGGAGGCCTTAATATCCCTTAGTTTCCGCTAGGACCCCGCTACCACGGGAGGGTAGGACAAAAGATGTCATGCAAGTTCTTTTCCATAAGCACGTATGACTATATTCGCAATACATGCCTACATTACATTGATGAATTGGAGCTAGTTCTGTGTCACCCTATGTTATGATTGTTACATGATGAACCGCATCCGACATAATTCTCCATCATCAATCCATTGCCTACGAGCTTTCCACATATTGTTCTTCGCTTATTTACTTTTCCATTGCTATTGCTATCATCATTACAAAATACCAAAAACATTACTTTTGCTACTGTTACCACTACTATCATATTACTTTGCTACTAAATACTTTGCTGCAGATATTAAGTTTCCAGGTGTGGTTGAATTGACAACTCAGCTGCTAATACTTGAGAATATTCTTTGGCTCCCCTTGTGTCGAATCAATAAATTTGGGTTGAATACTCTATCCTCGAAAACTGTTGCGATCCCCTATACTTGTGGGTTATCAAGACTATTTTCTGGCGCTGTTGCCGGGGAGCATAGCTCTATTCTTTGAGTCACTTGGGATTTATATCTGCTTATCATTATGAAGAACTTGAGAGATCCAAAAACCAAGATTTATCCCTCAACTACGAGGGGAGGTAAGGAACTGCCATCTAGCTCTGCATTTGATTCACCTTTCTGTTATGAGTAAGCTTGCGACACCTAAACCTGCTTCTGCTATGCGTTCTGATATGTCGCATATTGATGATGCCACTTCTGCTATGCATGATACTTATGATGAAACTACTTCTATGCTTGATACCACTATGCCACTTGGTGAATTTCTTGATGAACAACTTGCTAGGGCTAGAGAGAATGAAAATATTGAATCTGATAATACTAATGAAATTGATGATGAAGACTTGCCTGTTATTCCTGAGGGTTATGTTTTTGATAAAGAAGCTTCTTTAGCTTTTTTAGCTTGCAAAGAGATACGGACTTAAGAGGTTATTAGCTAAATGGAATCAGCAATCTCTAAATGCTAGAATGAAACCTGACCCTGCTTTTGCTACTTCACCTATCTGTGTTACCGATAAGGATTATGAATTCTCTGTTGATCCTGATGTAATTACTTTGGTTGAATCCGATCCTTTTCATGGCTATGAATCTGAAACTGTTGTGGCACATCTTACTAAATTAAATGATATAGCTACCCTGTTCACTAATGATGAGAGAACTCGCTACTTTTATATCCTTAAAATATTTCTGTTCTCATTAAAGGGTGATGCTAAGATATGGTTTAATTCTCTTGATCCTGGTTGTGTGCGTAGTCCCCGAGATATGATTTATTACTTCTCTGCTAAATATTTCCCTGTTCATAAGAAACAAGCTGCTTTAAGGGATATATATAATTTTGTGCAAATTGAAGAAGAGAGTCTCCCACAAGCTTGGGGGAGGCTTCTCAAATTACTTAATGCTTTGCCTGATCATCCTCTTAAGAAAAATGAAATACTTGATATCTTTTATAATGGACTAACCGATGCTTCCAGAGATTACCTGGATAGTTGTGCTGGTTCTGTTTTTAGGAAAAGAACGCCGGATGAAGCTGAAATTTTATTGAATAATATATTGACAAATGAAAATAATTGGACACCTCCTGAGCCAGTTCCTGAGCCTATTCCTAAACCAACTCCGAAGAAGAGGGGTATTCTATTTCTCAGTCCTGAAGATATGCAAGAGGCAAAGAAATCTATGAAAGAAAAAGGTATTAAAGCTGAAGATGTTAAGAATTTACCTCCTATTGAAGAAATACATGGTCTTAATTTACCGCCTATTGAAGAAACATATGATTCTAATCCATTACCTATTGAAGAAACTCATGGTCTTGATAACCCGACACAGGTAGTAAAGGTAAATTCTCTCTATAGATATGATAAAGCTGAAATCCCATTTACTAAGTTTGCTAGCCCATGCTTAGATGAGTTTGATAAATTTATGGCTAAGCAAGAAGATTTTAATGCTTATTCTGGTAGACAATTGAAATACAATTCAAATATGCTTGAGCACTTGGGTGATTATATGGCTAATGTCAAAGGTGAACTTAAACTTATTAGTAAACATGCTTCTATGGTTACCACTCAAGTAGAACAAGTACTTAAAGCTCAAAATGATTTGCTAAATGAATTGAATAGTAAGAATAATGATTATGCTGTCAGAGTTATGACTAGAGGTGGTGGAATGACTTAGGAACCTTTGTATCCTGAAGGCCACCCCAAGATAATTGAGCAAGATTCTCAGAGAAATAGTGTAGATGCACCTAGTCCTTCTAAAAGGAAGAAAAAGAAAAATGATAGGACTTTGCATGCCTCTAGTGAACCTATTACTGAAACACCTGAGAATCCAAATGATATTTCTATCTCTGATGCTGAAACACAATCTGGTAATGAACCTGAAACTAGTGATAATGTTAATGATAATGTTCATGATGATGCTCAACCTAGTAATGATAATGATATAGAAATTGAACCTGCTGTTGATCTTGATAACCCGCAATCAAAGAATTAACGTTATGATAAGGAAGACTTTGTTGCTAGGAAACATGGTAAAGAAAGAGAGCCTTGGGTTCAGAAACCCATGCCTTTTCCTCCCAAACCATCCAAGAAAATGGATGATGAGGATTTTGAGCGCTTTGCTGAAATGATTAGACCTATCTTTTTGCGTATGCAATTAACTGATATGCTCAAAATGAATCCTTATGCTAAGTATATGAAAGATATTGTTACAAATAAAAGAAAGATACCGGGAGCCGAAATTTCCACCATGCTTGCTAATTATACTTTTGAGGGTGGAATACCTAAGAAACTAGGAGATCCCGGTGTACCAACTGTTGGGGAACGTAGCAGAAATTCAAAATTTTCCTACGTGTCACCAAGATCAATCTATGGAGAGACCAGCAACGAGGGGAAGGAGAGTGCATCTACATACCCTTGTAGATCGCTAAGCGGAAGCGTTGAAGTGAACGGGGTTGATGGAGTCGTACTCGTCGTGATTCAAATCACCGATGACCAAGTGCCGAACGCACGGCACCTCCGCGTTCAACACACGTACAGCCCGGTGACGTCTCCCACGCCTTGATCCAGCAAGGAGAGAGGGAGAGGTTGAGGAAGACTCCATCCAATAGCAGCATAACGGCGTGGTGGTGGTGGATGAGCGTGGCTATCCTGCAGGGCTTCGCCAAGCACCACAGAAGAGGAGGAAGAAGAGATGCAGGGCTGCACCAACGAGAGATCGAATCGCGTGTGTTATGGGGCAGCCCTTGGCCTCATTTATATAGGGGAAGGGGAGGAGGCTGCGCCCCCTCTAGGGTTCCCACTATGGTGTTCGATAAGAGACATCATGGTATGCATCATATCCAATAGGGTGCAGTTATGATGTTCGGACACACCATCACACTATGGTGTTCCAGGCTGTATTAGTTGTGAAACAATTTCCACAATGTCTTAATTCTGTGCCAAACTCATAATTCAGATATTCATCTCTATGATCATATCATAGATATTTTATCCTCTTGTCACGACGATCTTTCAACTTCACCCTGAAATTACTTGAACCTTTCACTAATTCAGACTCGTGATTCATCAAGTAAATATACTCAACATCTACTCAAATCATCTGTGAAGTAAGAACATGACGATATCCACCACATGCCTCAGCACTCATTGGACTGCACACATCAAAATGTATTACTTCCAACAAGTTGCTTTCTAGTTCCATTTTACTGAAACCGAGTCTTTCAGTCATCTTGCCCATGTGGTATGATTTGCATGTCTCAAGTGATTCAAAAATCAAGTGAGTCCAAATGGTCCATTTGCATGGAGTTTCTTCATGCATAAACACCAATAGACATGGTTCGCATGTCTCAAACTTTTCAAAAATGAGTGAGTCCAAAGATCCATCAACATGGAGCTTCTTCATGCGTTTTATACCGATATGACTTAAGTGGCAGTGCCACAAGTAGGTGGTACTATCATTACTATCTTATATCTTTTGGCATGAACATGTGTATCACTATGATCGAGATTCAATGAACAATTCATTTTAGGTGTAAGACCATTGAAGGTATTATTCAAATAAACAGAGTAACCATTATTCTCCTTAAATGAATAACCGTATTGCGATAGACATAATCCAATCATGTCTATGCTCAACGCAAACACCAAATAACAATTATTTAGGTTTAACACCAATCTCGATGGTAGAGGGAGCGTGCGATGCTTGATCATATCAACATTGGAAACACTTCCAACACATATCGTCAGCTCACCTTTATCTAGTCTTCATTTAATCCGTAGCTTTTATTTCGAGTTACTAACACTTAGCAACCGAACCGGTATCTAATACCCTGGTGCTACTAGGAGTACTAGTAAAGTACACATCAACACAATGTACATCCAATATACTTCTATCGACCTTGCCAGCCTTCAAATCTACCAAGTATCTAGGGTAATTCTGCTCCAGTGGTTGTTCCCCTTATTACAGAAGCACTTAGTCTCGGGTTTGGGTTCAACCTTGGGTTTCTTCACTAGAGCAGCAGCTGAATTGCCGTGTCATGAAGTATCCCTTCTTGCCCTTGCCCTTCTTGAAACTAGTGGTTTCACCAACCATCAACAATTGATGCTCCTTCTTGATTTCTACTTTTGTGGTGTCAAACATCGCGAATATCTCAAGGATCATCATATATGTCCCTGATATATTATAGTTCATCACGAAGCTCTAGCAGCTTGGTGGTAATGACTTCGGAGAAACATCACTATCTCATCTGGAAGATCAACTCCCACTCGATTCAAATGATTGTTGTACTCAGACAATCTGAGCACAAGCTCAACAATTGAGCTTTTCTCCTTAGTTTGCAGGTTAAGAAAATCGTCGGAGGTCTTATACCTCTTGACGTGGGCACGAGCCTGAAATCCCAATTTCAGCCCTAAAAAACATCTCATATGTTTCGTGACGTTTCAAAAACGTCTTTGGTGCCTCAACTCTAAACCGTTTAACTGAACTATCACGTAGTTATCAAAACGTGTATGTCAGATGTTCGCAACATCCACAGACAACGTTCGAGGTTCAGCACACTGAGCGGTGCATTAAGGACATAAGCCTTCTAAGAAGCAATGAGGACATTCCTCAGTTTACGGACCTAGTCCGCATAATTGCTACTATCAACTTTCAACTAATTTTTCTCTAGGAACATATCTAAACAGTAGAACTAAAGCGCGAGCTACGACATAATTTGCAAAATCCTTTTGACTATGTTCAGGATAATTAAGTTAATCTTATGAACTCCCACTCAGATAGACATCCCTCTAGTCATCTAAGTGATTACATGATCCGAGTCAACTAGGCCGTGTCCGATCATCACGTGAGACGGACTAGCCAACGTCGGTGAACATCTTCATGTTGATCGTATCTTCTATACGACTCATGCTCGACCGTTCAGTCTTCTGTGTTCCGAGGCCATGTCTATACACATGCTAGGCTCGTCAAGTTAACCCTAAGTGTTTTGCATGTGTAAAACTGTCTTACACCTGTTGTATGTGAACGTAAGGATCTATCACACCCGATCATCACGTGGTGCTTCGAAACGACGAACTTTAGCAACGGTGCACAGTTAGGGGAGAACACATTATTGAAATTGTAATGAGGGATCATCTTATTTACTACCGTCGTTCTAAGCAAATAAGATGCAAAAACATGATAAACATCACATGCAATCAAATAATAGTGACATGATATGGCCAATATCATATAGCTCCTTTGATCTCCATCTTGGGGCTCCATGATTATCATCGTCACCGGCATGACACCATGATCTCCATCATCATGATCTCCATCATCGTGTCTTCATGAAGTTGTCACGTCATCTATTACTTCTACTACTACAGCTAACGGTTAGCAATAAAGTAAAGTAATTACATGACGTTTATGTTGACACGCAGGTCATAAATAAATAAAGACAACTCCTATGGCTCCTGCCGGTTGTCATACTCATCGACATGCAAGTCGTGATTCCTATTACAAGAACATGATCAATCTCATACATCACATATATCATTCATCACATCCTTTGGCCATATCACATCACATAGCATACCCTGCAAAAACAAGTTAGACGTCCTCTAATTGTTGTTTGCATGTTTTACGTGGCTGCTATGGGTTTCTAGCAAGAACGTTTCTTACCTACGCAAAACCACAACGTGATATGCCAATTGCTATTTACCCTTCATAAGGACCCTTTTCATCGAATCCAATCCGACTAAAGTGGGAGAGACAGACACCCGCTAGCCACCTAATGCAACTAGTGCATGTCAGTCGGTGGAACCGGTCTCACGTAAGCGTACGTGTAAAGTTGGTCTGGGCCGCTTCATCCCACGATGCCGCCGAATCAAGATAAGACTAGTAACGGCACGCATATTGAACAAAATCAACGCCCACAACTACTTTGTGTTCTACTCGTGCATAGAATCTACGCAATAGACCTAGCTCATGATGCCACTGTTGGGGAACGTAGCAGAAATTCAAAATTTTCCTACGTGTCACCAAGATCAATCTATGGAGAGACCAGCAACGAGGGGAAGGAGAGTGCATCTACATACCCTTGTAGATCGCTAAGCGGAAGCGTTCAAGTGAACGGGGTTGATGGAGTCGTACTCGTCGTGATTCAAATCACCGATGACCAAGTGCCGAACGCACGGCACCTCCGCGTTCAACACACGTACAGCCCGGTGACGTCTCCCACGCCTTGATCCAGCAAGGAGAGAGGGAGAGGTTGAGGAAGACTCCATCCAACAGCAGCACAACGGCGTGGTGGTGGTGGATGAGCGTGGCTATCCTGCAGGGCTTCGCCAAGCACCACAGAAGAGGAGGAAGAAGAGATGCAGGGCTGCACCAACGAGAGATCGAATCGCGTGTGTTATGGGGCAGCCCTTGGCCTCATTTATATAGGGGAAGGGGAGGAGGCTGCGCCCCCTCTAGGGTTCCCACCCCTAGAGGGGCGGCAGCCCCAAACCCATCTAAGGGTGGTGGCCACAAGGGGGAGGAGAGGGAGGCGCAGGGTATATGGGCCTTAGGGCCCATCTGCCCTTAGGGTTTGCCCCCTCTCCTCTTCTAGGCGCATGGGCCTTAGTGGGGCTGGTGCCCTTGGCCCATGTAGGCCAAGGAACACTCCCTACAGCCCATGTGGCCCCCCCCGGGCTGGTGGCCCCACTTGGTGGACCCCCGGGACCCTCCCGGTGGTCCCGGTACATTACCGATAAACCCCGAAACTCTTCCGGTAACCAAAACAGGACTTCCCATATATAAATCTTTACCTCCGGACCATTCCGGAACTCCTCGTGACGTTCGGGATCTCATCCGGGACTCCGAACAACATTCGGTAACCACATACAAACTTCCTTTACAACCCTAGCGTCATCGAACCTTAAGTGTGTAGACCCTACGGGTTCGGGAGACATGCAGACATGACCGAGACGTTCTCCGGTCAATAACCAACAGCGGGATATGGATACCCATGTTGGATCCCACATGTTCCACGATGATCTCATCAGATGAACCACGATGTCAAGGACTTAATCAATCCCGTATACAATTCCCTTTGTCTAGCGGTATTGTACTTGCCCGAGATTCGATCGTCGGTATACCGATACCTTGTTCAATCTCGTTACCGGCAAGTCTCTTTTACTCGTTCCGTAACACATCATCCCGTGATCAACTCCTTGATCACACTGTGCACATTATGATGATGTCCTACCGAGTGGGCCCAGAGATACCTCTCCGTTTACACGGAGTGACAAATCCCAGTCTCGATTCGTGCCAACCCAACAGACACTTTCGGAGATACCTGTAGTGTACCTTTATAGCCACCCAGTTACGTTGTGATGTTTGGCACACCCAAAGCACTCCTACGGTATCCGGGAGTTGCACAATCT
This sequence comes from Triticum urartu, assembly GCF_003073215.2. Classification (NCBI taxonomy): domain Eukaryota; kingdom Viridiplantae; phylum Streptophyta; class Magnoliopsida; order Poales; family Poaceae; genus Triticum; species Triticum urartu. The sequence continues at coordinate 603,115,133 of NC_053028.1, forward strand.
CATGGTCTAAGGAAATGATACTTGACATTAGAAAAGCTTTAGCATACGAACTACACGATCCTTGAGCTAAGCTTAGGATTGGGTCTTGTCCATCACATCATTCTCCTAATGATGTGATCCCGTTATCAACGACATCCAATGTCCATGGTCAGGAAACCGTAACCATCTATTGATCAACGAGCTAGTCAACTAGAGGCTTACTAGGGACATGGTGTTGTCTATGTATCCACACATGTATCTGAGTTTCCTATCAATACAATTATAGCATGGATAATAAACGATTATCATGAACAAGGAAATATAATAATAACTAATTTATTATTGCCTCTAGGGCATATTTCCAACACCAACTATACCATGCTCCATTGAAAGAAATTATGTTAAAACTGCTTTATGTGATCTTGGAGCCGGTGTTAGTGTTATGCCTCTCTCTTTATATCATAGACTTGATTTGAATAAGTTGACACCTACTAAAATATCTTTGCAAATGGCTGATAAATCAACTGCTATACCTGTCGGTATTTGTGAGGATGCGCCTGTTTTAGTTGCAAAAGTTACTATTTTAACGGACTTCGTTATTCTTGATATTCCCGAGCACGATAGTATGTCTATTATTCTTGGAAGACCCTTTTTGAACACTGCAGGGGATATTATTGATTGCACTAAAGGCAATGTCACTTTTCATGTTAATGGTAATGAGCATACGGTACACTTTCCGAGGAAACAACCTCAAGTCCACAGTATCAATTCTATTGGAAGAATTCCATCGATTATATTTGGAGGTTTTGAATTTCCTCTTCCTACTGTCAAGAAGAAATATGATATTCTTGTTGTTGGGGATGTGCATATCCCCGTTGAGGTAACATAGTGTTATTCGAAATTTCTCCGGTTCCATGTTATTCGGAATGAGTTCGTTAACAAGACTTGATCAACCTTGTTAGTGGATTCCTTTTGATGAGCATGAGATGGATGAAACTAGAAGGCGCAACCTTCTGTACCCCACTTTTACTTTCTGTTATTTATATTAAATAAAATAAAAATAAATATTCTAACTGTTATCTGATTATCCGTCCAATATAAAAATACCCCGAAAATGAAAGTTCTCCAAATGCCCTGAAATTTAAATATGATTTCTTCTAGAATATTTGAGAATATTTGGCACTGAGAACACAGTAGGGGGTCATCCACCTGGCCACGAGGGTGGAGGGCGCGCCCTACCCCCCTGGGCGTGCCCCCTACCTCGTGGGCCCACGGTGGCCCCCCTCCACTTATCCTTTCACCCACACACTCCTTCTTCCTCCCACAAACACGAACAACCAGCTCAAACCCGAGTCCAAGCTCGTTTTGCTGCCATTTTCGACCTCCTTGCTCAAAGCACCTCTCACAAAACTGCTTGGGGAGATTGTTCCTTGGTATGTGACTCCTCCGTTGGTCCAATTAGTTTTTGTTCTAGTGCTTTATTCATTGCAAAATTGTGCCGCCTAGGTGACCATGTTCTTGAGCTTGCATGTCAAATTTATATGGTTCCAAGTAGTTTTGATGCATGATATATGCTCTAGGCACTTGTAGGAGTAGTTGCTATCAATATTATTGAGTTTGGTTTACTTTTATTTTGAAGTTACTAAAAAATTTCAGAATTTTTCAGAGGAAGAAATATGCTTAGAAAAATGTTCCAAGGTGGTTCTTCAAGGAAGCAAGGACCCAGGCTTGCAATGCGTGATGCTGATGAAGAGCCACCAAGAGACGCTCCAGTGCGTCCTTGTGAATGGCCTTCCGAGAACTTTATGGATCGAGCGGGAATTAAGGAAGAATTTAACGCATATTTGCGTAATGCTGATCTTGTGAGCTTCGAGGAAGAGAAGTGCAGTCAGTATCACTAGCTCACTAGTTCCTTTGTGAGGAGGTTTGAATTTTCATCTTCACGTAATTCTCCAACTGTCCTGTTTGATCTTTATGAAAATTCTTACACTATGGACTTAGAGGATTTTACCACTGCTTGCAAACTTCCACAATGGGGTAGTATCAGGGATCCTCATAAATCTGAATTTAGAGATTTTCTTGCTAGTATAACTGTGGGGGAATCTAGAGATATAACACAAGCTACCATAGGGAGCATTCACTTTCCTGCTGTACATTATTTTGCTCTCTTCATAGGTAGATGCATTAATGGTAAAGATGAAGCATGTCATATGTGTGTTCCTGACCTCAGTATTCTTAGGAGTGCTGTGTTAGGAGACAAATCTTATAATTTGGGAGCCATTGTTGCACGTAGGTTGCATCTTAATAGATTTAATGGAGATTTCTTTGGTGGAATTTATGCAACCTGCATAGCTAATTGTCTTGATGTAGCCATACGCGAAGATGATATTGAATTACCTCCTGCTTACCTAAACTTTAATGCTATGCTTCACCACCAGTTTGTTGAGAGGAATGAATCACCTCTCCAGTATCGACTAATCTTTGACAGACGGCGTGCTGTCCATATTACTCTCCCTGCTCCTGCCTTCTTTGATCATCAGGAAAAAGGAAGATATGTTATTACCAGAGAGGAGGCAGATGAGTGCGAGAGGAGAGCGGAGGCCGCTCGTCGCCACGGTGCAGCTCAGGAGGCGATAGCCGCTGCATCGCAGTACGACCCCAACTATTATTATGGATATCCGCCAGGCCAGCTGTGGCCATAGACCAACTTAGGCCAAAAGCCTAATCTTGGGGGAGTACATATTTCCCAGCGACATTACATTTATGTTCACACACTCATTTCTAGATGTCGGTGCTCATACTTTTTCATTGTATCATCCATGCTAGTTTACTTTCCTTTTTAAGCTTTCTTCTTGTGTGTTTAATAAACCTTAATAAAAACCAAAAAAATTAGTTGTAGCTTTTAATTAGTTTACTTTCCATGCTTGTAGTAGTAATTAAAAAGAAAACCCAAAAAGATTTCCTGTTCTTCTTTTGCTTGTTGGGAGCTTTCCCATGTAAATAGTTTTATTTCTTTTTTTGGGGGGGTCGATAGGAGAAGACCATGATTAAATTGTTGAAGTGGCTCTTATATGCATAAATGTTGATCTGACAAAAGAGCTCATATTGCCTTGTCTTCTCCTGTTTATTGAATGCTTGCAGATTCCAGCTTAGTCCAATGCACGTGCATAATTATTATTATTTACATCGTTCGGTCATGCAAGTGAAAGGCAATTATGACAATATATGATGGTCTGACTGAGATGAGAAAGGCTGGTATGAAATCGACCTCTTTTGTTTTGGTAAATATGATTAGTTCATCGTTCCTGATTCGGCCTATTATGAATAAACATGTTTGCAATGACAACTAGAGATCATAGTTTTGTGCCATGCTTGATTAGCTATGAGTTATAATGGTTTACCTTGCATGCCAACATGCTATTGAAATGGTTATGATGTGGTATGATAGGGTGGTATCCTCCTCTTAATGATTTAAGTGACTTGACTTGGCGCATGTTCACGCATGTAGTTGAAACAAAATCAACGTAGCCTTCACGATATTTATGTTCATGATGGATTATATCCTACTCATGCTTGCATTCGGTGTTGATTAATTTTAATGCATGTTCATGACTGTTGTCGCTCTCTAGCTGGTCGCTTCCTAGTCTTTTGCTAGCCTTCACCTGTACTAAGCGGGAATACTGCTTGTGCATCCAATTCCTTAAACCCCAAAGTTATTCCATATGAGTCCACCATACCTACCTATATACGGTATCTACCTGCCGTTCCAAGTAAATTTGTATGTGCCAAACTCTAAACCTTCAAATAAATATCCTGTTTTGTATGCTCGAATGGCTCATGTATCAACTAGGGCTGTCCGTATCTTCCATGTTAGGCGGGTTATTCTCAAGAGGAGTGGACTCCGCTCCTCACTCACGAGAAACTGGCTGGTCACCGGGATGCCCAGTCCCATGCTTTATGCAAACTAAATCAAAATAATTGCAAACAAAACTCCCCCTGGGACTCTTGTTAGTTGGAGGCACTCGTTGTTTCGAGCAAACCATGGATTGATGCTTGTTGGTGGAAGGGGGAGTACAAACTTTACCATTCTATTTGGGAACCGCCTATAATGTGTGTAGCATGGAAGATATCGCCATCTCTTGGTTGTTATGTTGACAATGAAAGTATACCGCTCAAAATATTATTCATCTCTATTTCAAAACCGAGCTCTGGCACCTCTACATATCCCTGCTTCCCTCTGCGAAGGGCCTATCTATTTACTTTTATGCTGTGTCATCATCTTCTTATTAAAAAGCACCAGTTGGAGAGCATCGCTGTCATTTGCATTCATTATTGTTAGTTTACATTGGGTATGACTTGACTGGATCTCTTTTACCATGAATTACAATGTCTAGTGAGTCCTTGATCTTTAAAGGTGCTCTGCATTTATGTTTTGCGGTCTCAGAAAGGGCTAGCGAGATACCATCTTGTTATATCATATTATGATTGTTTTGAGAAAGTCTTGTCATCCGAGATTTATTATTATTGCTCGCTAGTTGATTATGCCATTGATATGAGTAAACTTGAGACCTAAGTGTTATTGTGAATGTGGTTAGTTATAATCTTTGCTGAAAACTAGAATGCTGGCTTTACATATTTACAGCAACAAGAGCAAACAGAGTTTGTAAAAGTTTTTCTTTATCACTTTCAGTTTGTCAACTAAATTGCTTGAGGACAAACAAAGGTTTAAGCTTGGGGGAGTTGATACTTCTTCGTCGTATCTACTTTTCTAGACACTTTTGCCCTTGTTTTGGACTCTAACTTGCATGTTTTGAATGGAACTAACCCGGACTGACGCTGTTTTCAGCAGAATTACCATGGTGTTATTTATGTGCAGAAACAAAAGTTCTCGGAATGAGCTGAAACTTCACGGAGCAACTTTTTGGAAAATATAAAAAATACCTGCAAAAGATGAAGGCCACGGGACCCACCACCTGTCCACGAGGGTTGGGGGCGCGCCCCCTACCTCGTGGGCCCCCTGGAGCTCCTCCGACTCCAACTCCAACTCTATATATCTATTTCGGGGAGAAAAAATCAGAGAGAAGAAATCATCGCGTTTTACGATACGGAGCCACCGCCAAGCCCTAAAACCTCTCGGGAGGGCTGATCTGGAGTCCGTTTAGGGCTTCGGAGAGGGGAATCTGTCGCCATCGTCATCATCAACCATCAACCATCCTCCATCACCAATTTCATGATGCTCACCGCCGTGCGTGAGTAATTCCATCGCAGGCTTGCTAGAAGGTGATGGGTTGGATGAGATCTATCATGTAATTGAGTTAGTTTTGTTAGGGTTTGATCCCTAGTATCCACTATGTTCTGAGATTGATGTTGCTATGACTTTGCTATGCTTAATGCTTGTCACTAGGGCCCGAGTGCCATGATTTCAGATCTGAACCTATTATGTTTTCATCAATATATGAGAGTTCTTGATCCTATCTTGCAAGTCTATAGTCACCTATTATGTGTTATGATCCGTTAACCCCAAAGTGACAATAATCGGGATACGTACCGGTGATGACCGTAGTTTGAGGAGTTCATGTATTCACTATGTGTTAATGCTTTGGTCCGATACTCTATTAAAAGGAGGCCTTAATATCCCTTAGTTTCCGCTAGGACCCCGCTGCCACGGGAGGGTAGGACAAAAGATGTCATGCAAGTTCTTTTCCATAAGCACGTATGACTATATTCAGAATACATGCCTACATTACATTGTTGAATTGGAGCTAGTTCTGTGTCACCCTATGTTATGATTGTTACATGATCAACCGCATCCGGCATAATTCTCCAACACCGATCCATTGCCTACGAGCTTTCCACATATTGTTCTTCGCTTATTTACTTTTCCGTTGCTATTGCTATCATCATTACAAAATACCAAAAACATTACTTTTGCTACTGTTACCTTTTGCTACCGTTACCACTACTATCATATTACTTTGCTACTAAATACTTTGCTGTAGATATTAAGTTTCCAGGTGTGGTTGAATTGACAACTCAGCTGCTAATACTTGAGAATATTCTTTGGCTCCCCTTGTGTCGAATCAATAAATTTGGGTTGAATACTCTACCCTCGAAAACTGTTACGATCCCCTATACTTGTGGGTTATCATGAGTCATGACGGATGTCACTAGGGAGAACCGCCTCTGCTCCGTAGACCATGAAGAAAGGTGTGTAACCCGTCGATCTGTTTGGTGTGGTGTTGATACTCCATAACACAGAAGGTAAATCTTCTACCCAACAACCCGGTGTCTGCTTTAAAGGAACCATAAGCCGGGGTTTGATACCTCTCAAAATTTCTTGATTTGCCCTCTCTGCTTGACCATTAGACTGGGGGTGAGCTACTGATGCTACATCAAGCCGGATGTGCTCATGTTGACAAAATTCCTCCATATCTCCTTTGGACAGGTTAGTACCATTGTCAGTGATAATGCTATGTGGAAAACCAAACCAGAATATCACCTTTTTAATGAATTGAACCGCCGTGGCTGCATCACACTTACTGACTGGCTCTGCCTCTACCCACTTGGTAAACTTGTCAACTGCCACTAATAGGTGCGTCTTTTTGTCCTTGGATCTCTTAAAGGGTCCAACCATATCGAGCCCCCAAGTTGCAAACGGCCAAGTGATTGGAATCATTCTCAACTCCTGAGCCGGAACATGAGCGCGGTGTGCAAATTTCTGACAACCGTCACACCTTTTGACTAAATCCTCAACATCAACATGAGCCGTCAACCAATAGAAGCCGTGACGAAAAGCCTTAGCCACCAAGGATTTTGAACCGGCATGGTGACCACAATCTCCTTCGTGGATTTCTCGCAAAATCTCACAACCCTCTTGAGGAGTTACACAACACTGAATTGCTCCTGTGACGCTATAACGATGTAACTCCCCATTGATAATGGTCATTGACTTGGATCGCCGGATTATCTACCGGGCCAAGGTTTCATCCTCCGGTAACTCGCCCCGGTTCATGTAAGCCAGGTACGGGACTATCCAATCCGGTATGACATGCAAAGCGGCCACCAATTGGGCCTCCGGGTCAGGAATAGCCAACTCCTCTTTTGTGGGTATCTTGACCGACGGATTATGAAGTACGTCGAGGAAGACATTTGGTGGCACCAATTTACGCTGAGAGCCTAGACGACTTAAAGCGTCCGCCGCTTCATTTTTTCGCCGGTCTATATGGTCAACTTGATAGCCCTTGAAATGACCAGCCACTATGTCCACCTCTCGTCGATATGTAACCATGAGTGGTGTTGGGGATCGTAGCAGAAATTTAAAATTTTCTACGCATCACCAAGATCAATCTATGGAGTAATCTAGCAACAAGGGGAAGGGGAGTGCATCTACATACCCTTGTAGATCGCTAAGCGGAAGCGTTACAAGAACGCAGACGAAGGAGTCGTACTCGTAGCGATTCAGATCACGGTTGATTCCGATCTAAGCGCCGAACAACGGCGCCTCCGCGTTCAACACACGTGCAACCCGGTGACGTCTCCTACGCCTTGATCCAGCAAGGGGAGAAGGAGAGGTTGGGGAAGACTCCGTCCAGCAGCAGCACGACGGCGTGGTGGTGGTGGAGGAGCGCGGGACTCCAGCAGGGCTTCGCCAAGCACTACGAGAGACGAGGAGGGAGAGGGGTAGGGCTGCGCCAACAGGGGAAGAACTTCGTGTGTGTTGGGCTGCCCCTTTGCCTCCACTATATATAGGGGGAGAGGGAGGGCTGTGCCCCCACCTAGGGTTTCCACCCTAGGGGTGGCGGCAGCCCCAATCCCCATCTGGGGTGGCGGCCAAGTAGGGGGGAGAGGGAGGCGCACCAGGCATGGGCCTTAGGGCTCATCTGCCCTTAGGGTTTGCCCCCTCTGAAGGAAATATGCCCTAGAGGCAATAATAAAGTTATTATTTATTTCCTTATATCATGATAAATGTTTATTATTCATGCTAGAATTGTATTAACCGGAAACATAATACATGTGTGAATACATAGACAAACAGAGTGTCACTAGTATGCCTCTACTTGACTAGCTCGTTAATCAAAGATGGTTATGTTTCCTAACCATGGACAAAGAGTTGTTATTTGATTAACGGGATCACATCATTAGTTGAATGATCTGATTGACATGACCCATTCCATTAGCTTAGCACCCGATCGTTTAGTATGTTGCTATTGCTTTCTTCATGACTTATATATGTTCCTATGACTATGAGATTATGCAACTCCTGTTTGTCGGAGGAACACTTTGTGTGCTACCAAACGTCACAACGTAACTGGGTGATTATAAAGGAGCTCTACAGGTGTCTCCAAAGGTACATGTTGGGTTGGCATATTTCGAGATTAGGATTTGTCACTCCGAATGTCGGAGAGGTATCTCTAGGCCCTCTCGGTAATGCACATCACTTAAGCCTTGCAAGCATTGCAACTAATGAGTTAGTTGCGGGATGATGTATTGCGGAACGAGTAAAGAGACTTGCCGGTAACAAGATTGAACTAGGTATTGGATACCGACGATCGAATCTCAGGCAAGTAACATACCGATGACAAAGGGAACAACGTATGTTGTTATGCGGTCTGACCGATAAAGATCTTCGTAGAATATGTAGGAGCCAATATGGGCATCCAGGTCCCGCTATTGGTTATTGACCGGAGACGTGTCTCGGTCATGTCTACATTGTTCTCGAACCATAGGGTCCGCACGCTTAAGGTTTCGATGACAGTTATATTATGAGTTTATGAGTTTTGATGTACCGAAGGAGTTTGGAGTCCCGGATGAGATCGGGGATATGACGAGGAGTCTCGAAATGGTCGAGACGTAAAGATCGATATATTGGACGACTATATTCGGACTTCGGAAAGGTTCCGAGTGATTCAGGTATTTTTCGGAGTACCGGAGAGTTACGGGAATTCGCCGGGAGAAGTATTGGGCCTTATTGGGCCATACGGGAAAGAGAGAGGGGCTGCCTAGGGCAGGCCGCGCGCCCCCCCAAGGCCTAGTCCGAATTGGACTAGGGGGAGGGGCTGCTCCCCTTCCTTGTTTCCTACTCCTACTACATGGAAGGACTCCTAGTTGGACTAGGAAAGGGGAATCCTACTCCCGGTGGGAGTAGGACTCCCCTAGGCGCGCCATAGAGAGGGCCGGCCCTCCCCTCCTCCACTCCTTTATATACGGGGGCAGGGGGCACCCCATAGACACACAAGTTGATCTTCATGCTCGTTCCTTAGCCGTGTGCGGTGCCCCCCTCCACCATATTCCACCTCGGTCATATTGTAGCAGTGCTTAGGCGAAGCCCTGCGACGGTAGAACATCATGATCGTCACCACGCCATCGTGCTGACGGAACTCCTCCTCGACGCTTTGCTGGATCGGAGCCCGGGGATCGTCATCGAGCTGAACGTGTGCCAAGAACTCGGAGGTGCCGGAGTAACGGTGCTTGGATCGGTCGGATCGGGAAGACGTACGACTACTTCCTCTACGTTGCGTCAACGCTTCCGCTTCGGTCTTCGAGGGTACGTAGAAAACACTCTCCCCTCTCGTTGCTATGCATCACCATGATCTTGCGTGTGCGTAGGAAATTTTGAAATTACTACGTTCCCCAACAGTGGTATCAGAGCCTAGCTTTTTATGGTTTGATGTTATATGCACGAGTAGAACACAAGTGAGTTGTGGGCGATATAAGTCATACTGCTTACCAGCATGTCATAGTTTGGTTCGGCGGTATTGTTGGATGAAGCGGCCCGGACCAACATTACGCGTACGCTTACGCGAGACCGGTTCTCCCGACGTGCTTTGCACATAGGTGGCTTGCGGGTGACAGTTTCTCCAACTTTAGTTGAACCGAGTGTGGCTACGCCCGGTCCTTGCGAAGGTTAAAACAGCACCAACTTGACAAACTATCGTTGTGGTTTTGATGTGTAGGTAAGATTGGTTCTTGCTTAAGCCCGTAGCAGCCACGTAAAACTTGCAACAACAAAGTAGAGGACGTCTAACTTGTTTTTGCAGGGCATGTTGTGATGTGATATGGTCAAAACGTGATGAGATATAAGTTGTTGTATGAGATGATCATGTTTTGTTAAAGTTATCGGCAACTGGCAAAAGCCTTATGGTTGTCTCTTTATTGCATAAGATGCAAGCGCCAAATAATTGCTTTACTTTATCGCTATGCGATAGCAATAGTTGCAAGAGCAATAGTTGGCGAGACGACCGTGTGACGACACATTGATATAGATCAAGATGATGGAGATCATGGTGTCATGCCGGTGACGATAGAGATCATAATAGTACTTTGGAGATGGAGATCAAAGGCGCAAGATGATGATGGCCATATCATGTCACATATTTTGATTGCATATGATGTTTATCTTTTATACATCTTATTTTTCTTAGTTTGACGGTAGCATTTTAAGATGATCTCTCACTAATTATCAAGAAGTATTCTCCCTGATTATGCACCGTTGCGAAAGTTCTTCGTGCTGAGACACCACGTGATGATCGGGTGTGATAGGCTCTACGTTCAAATACAACGGGTGCAAAACAGTTGCACACGCGGAATACTCAGGTTATACTTGACGAGCCAAGCATATACAGATATGGCCTCGGAACACGGAGACCGAAAGGTCGAGCATGAATCATATAGTAGATATGATCAACATAGTGATGTTCACCAATTAAACTACTCCATCTCACGTGATGATCGGACATGGTTTAGTTGATTTGGATCACGTGATCACTTAGAGGATTAGAGGGATGTCTATCTAAGTGGGAGTTCTTAAGTAATATGATTAAATTGAACTTAAATTTATCATGAACTTAGTCCTGGTAGTATTTTGCAAATCATGTTGTAGATCAATAGCTCGTGTTGTTGCTTCCCTGTGTTTATTTTGATATGTTCCTAGAGAAAATTGTGTTGAAAGATGTTAGTAGCAAAGATGCGGATTGGATCCGTGATCTGAGGTTTATCCTCATTGCTGCACAGAAGAATTATGTCCTTGATGCACTGCTAGGTGACAGACCTATTGCAGGAGCAGATGCAGAAATTATGAACGTTTGGCTAGCTCAATATGATGACTACTTGATAGTTTAGTGCACCATGCTTAATGGCTTAGAATCGGGACTTCAAAGACGTTTTGAACGTCATGGACCATATGAGATGTTCCAGGAGTTGAAGTTAATATTTCAAGCAAATACCCGAGTTGAGAAATATGAAGTCTCCAACAAGTTCTATTGCTAAAAGATGGAGGAGAATCGCTCAACTAGTGAGCATGTGCCCAGATTGTCTGAGTACTACAATCGCTTGAATCAAGTGGGAGTTAATCTTCCAGATAAGATAGTGATTGACAGAATTCTCTAGTCACCATCACCAAGTAGAACTTCGTGATGAACTATGATATGCAAGGGATAACGGAAACGATTCCCAAGCTCTTTGTAATGCGGAAATTGATGAAGGTAGAAATCGAGAAAAACATCAAGTGTTGATGGTAGACAAGACCACTAGTTTCAAGAAAAGGGCAGAGGGAAGAAGGGGAACTTCAAAAAGAACAGCAAGAAAGTTGCTGCTCAAGTGAAGAAGCCCAAGTCTGATCCTAAGCCTGAGACTAAGTGCTTCTACTGCAAAGGGACTGGTCACTGGAACCGAAACTACCCCAAGTGATTGGCAGATAATAAGGATGGCAAAGTGAACATAAGTATATTTGATATACATGTTATTGATGTGTACTTTACTAGTGTTTATAGCAACCCCTCAGTATTTGATACTAGTTCAGTTGCTAAGATTAGTAACTCGAAACGGGAGTTGCAGAATAAACAGAGACTAGTTAAGGGTGAAGTGACGATGTGTGTTGGAAGTGGTTCCAAGATTGATATGATCATCATCGCACACTCCCTATAAATTCGGGATTAGTGTTGAACCTAAATAAGTGTTATTTGGTGTTTACGTTGAGCACGAATATGATTTGATCATGTTTATTGTAATACGGTTATTCATTTAAGTAAGAGAATAAATTGTTGTTCTGTTTACATAAATAAAACCTTATATGGTTACACACCCAATGAAAATAGTTCATTGGATCTCGATCGTAGTGATACACATAATCATAATATTGAAACCAAAAGATGCAAAGTTAATAATGATAGTGCAACTTATTTGTAGCACTGCCGTTTAGGTCATATTGGTGTAAAGAGCATGAAGAAACTCCATGCTGATGGGCTTTTGGAATCACTTGATTATGAATCAGTTGATGCTTGCGAACCATGCCTCATGGGCAAGATGACTAAAACTCTGTTCTTCGGAACAATGGAGCGAGCAACAGATTTGTTGGAAATCATACATACTGATGTATGTGGTCCGATGAATATTGAGGCTCGCGATAGGTATCATTATTTTCCGATCTTCACAGATGATTTGAGCAGATATGAGTATATCTACTTGATGAAACAAAGGTCTGAAACATTTGAAAAGTTCAAAGAATTTCAGAGTGAAGTGGAGAATCATCATAACAAAAATGAAAGTTTCTACGATATGATCGCAGAAGTAAAATATTTGAGTTACGAGTTTGTTCTTCAATTAAAACAATGTGGAATACTTTCACAAACTCATGCCACCTGGAACACCATAGCATAATGGTGTGTCCGAATGTCATAACCGTACTTTATTAGATATGGTGCGATCTATGATGTCTCTTACCGATCTACCACTATCGTTTTGGGGTTATGCATTAGAGACAGCTGCATTCACGTTAAAATAGGGCACCATCTAAGTCCGTTGAGACGACACAATCTGAACTGTGGTTTGGCAAGAAACCAAAGTTGTCGTTTCTTAAAGTTTGGGGTTGTGATGCTTATATGAAAAAGTTTCATCCTAATAAGCTCAAACCCAAATCAGAGAAATATGTCTTCATAGGATACCCAAAGGAGACTGTTGGGTACACCTTCTATCACAAATCCGAAGGCAAGACTTTTGTTGCTAAATTCGGAGTTTTTCTAGAGAAGGAGTTTCTCTCGAAAGAAGTGAGTGGGAGGAAAGTAGAACTTGATGAGGTAACTGTACCTGCTCCCTTATTGGAAAGTAGTTCATCACAGAAATTTGTTCCTGTGACTACTACACCAATTAGTGAGGAAGCTAATG